>NW_026109418.1:0-39644 GCF_024516045.1 Bombus affinis | reverse complement strand
AAATTTGAAATAAGTCGCCACCACATCAATAATGAACGCAAGATGGATTGGTTTTAGGTTGGGCAATAGTTTTCGAGCGAGCGCAGCGAGCGAGGGACGCGTAAAGGTGTGTCACAAACCAACGGTTTGGCACATACGGACATTGAAATAATCGCACCAGCCCGAGGAGCCGGAAGTCTTTATCCTATTGCCTACTGACAAATGTTTACAGTTTATGAATAGTTTCACATAAATAGTACTATTTCCACATACTATAGTGCAACGTGATGTCCGAAATGTCTGAGAAAATTTGGTAATAACACGAAACAAATGCAAGGCAATATAAGGTATATGTATAGCTTGGAAATTCTGATCGTTGCTCGCTCGCTCCGCTCGCTCGTAAAAATCTAGTCCAACCTAACAACCGATGCGACACGTTCGCAAATTTGAAATAAGTCGCCACCATATCGAATAATGAACGCAAGATGGATTGGTTTTAGGTTGGGCAATAGTTTTCGAGCGAGCGCAGCGAGCGAGGGACGCGTAAAGGTGTGTCACAAACCAACGGTTTGGCACATACGGACATTGAAATAATCGCGCCAGCCCGAGGAGCCGGAAGTCTTTATCGAATTCCCTACTGACAAATGTTTACAGTTTATGAATAGTTTCACATAAATAGTACTATTTGCACATAGTAAAGTGCAATGTGATGTCAGAAATGGCTGAGAAAGTTAGGTAATAACACGAAACAAATGCAAGGCAATATAAGGTATATGTATAGCTTGGAAATTGTGATCGTTGCTCGCTCGCTCCGCTCGCTCGTAAAAATCTAGCCCAACCTCACAACCGATCCGACACGTTCGCAAATTCGATATATGTCGCCACCATATCGAATAATGGACGCAAGATGTATGGTTTTAGGTTAGGCTATAGCTTTCGAGCGAGCGCAGCGAGCGAGAGACGCGTAAAGGTGTGTCACAAACCAACGGTTTGGCACATACGGACATTGAAATATTCGCACCAGCCCGAGGAGCCGGAAGTCTTGATCGAATTGCCTACTGACAAATTTTTACAGTTTATGAATAGTTTCACATAAATAGTACTATTTCCACATAGTAAAGTGCAATGTGATGTCAGAAATGGCTGACAAAATTAGGTAATAACACGAAGCAAATGCAATGGAATGTAAGGTATATGTATAGCATGGAAATTGTGATCGTTGCTCGCTCGCTCCGCTCGCTCGTAAAAATCTAGTCCAACCTAACAACCGATGCGACACGTTCGCAAATTTGAAATAAGTCGCCACCATATCGAATAATGAACGCAAGATGGATTGGTTTTAGGTTGGGAAATAGTTTTCGAGCGTGCGCAGCGAGAGAGGGACGCGTAAAGGTGTGTCAGAAACCAACGGTTTGGCACATATGGATATTGAAATATTCGCACCAGCCCGAGGACCCGGAAGTCTTTATCGAATTGCCTACTGACAAATGTTTACAGTTTATGAATAGTTTCACATAACTAGTACTATTTCCACATAGTAAAGTGCAATCTGATGACAGAAATGGCTGACAAAATTAGGTAATAACACGAAATATATGCAAGGCAATGTAAGGTATATGTATAGCTTGGAAATTGTGATCGTTGCTCGCTCGCTCCGCTCGCTCGTAAAAATCTAGTCCAACCTTACAACCTATACGACACGTTCGCAAATTTGAAATAAGTCGCCACCATATCGAATAATGAACGCAAGATGGATTGGTTTTAGGTTGGGCAATATTTTTCGAGCGAGCTCCGCGAGCGAGGGACGCGTAAAGGTGAGTCACAAACCAACGGTTTGGCACATACGGACAATGAAATATTCGCACCAGCCCGAGGAGCCGGAAGTCTTTATCGAATTGCCTACTGACAAATGTATACAGTTTATGAATAGTTTCACATAAATAGTACTATTTCCACATACTACAGTGCAATGTGATGTCCGAAATGTCTGAGAAAATTAGGCAATAACACGAAACAAATGCAAGGCAATATAAGGTATATGTATAGCTTGGAAATTGTGATCGTTGCTTGCTCGCTCCGCTCGCTCGTAAAAATCTAGTCCAACCTCACAACCGATCCGACACGTTCGCAAATTCGATATATGTCGCCACCATATCGAATAATGGAAGCAAGATGTATGGTTTTAGGTTAGGCTATAGCTTTCGAGCGAGCGCAGCGAGCGAGAGACGCGTAAAGGTGTGTCACAAACCAACGGTTTGGCACATACGGACATTGAAATATTCGCACCAGCCCGAGGAGCCGGAAGTCTTGATCGAATTGCCTACTGACAAATTTTTACAGTTTATGAATAGTTTCACATAAATAGTACTATTTCCACATAGTAAAGTGCAATGTGATGTCAGAAATGGCTGACAAAATTAGGTAATAACACGAAGCAAATGCAATGGAATGTAAGGTATATGTATAGCATGGAAATTGTGATCGTTGCTCGCTCGCTCCGCTCGCTCGTAAAAATCTAGTCCAACCTAACAACCGATGCGACACGTTCGCAAATTTGAAATAAGTCGCCACCATATAGAATAATGAACGCAAGATGGATTGGTTTTAGGTTGGGAAATAGTTTTCGAGCGAGCGCAGCGAGAGAGGGACGCGTAAAGGTGTGTCAGAAACCAACGGTTTGGCACATATGGATATTGAAATATTCGCACCAGCCCGAGGACCCGGAAGTCTTTATCGAATTGCCTACTGACAAATGTTTACAGTTTATGAATAGTTTCACATAACTAGTACTATTTCCACATAGTAAAGTGCAATCTGATGACAGAAATGGCTGACAAAATTAGGTAATAACACGAAATATATGCAAGGCAATGTAAGGTATATGTATAGCTTGGAAATTGTGATCGTTGCTCGCTCGCTCCGCTCGCTCGTAAAAATCTAGTCCAACCTTACAACCTATACGACACGTTCGCAAATTTGAAATAAGTCGCCACCATATCGAATAATGAACGCAAGATGGATTGGTTTTAGGTTGGGCAATATTTTTCGAGCGAGCTCCGCGAGCGAGGGACGCGTAAAGGTGAGTCACAAACCAACGGTTTGGCACATACGGACAATGAAATATTCGCACCAGCCCGAGGAGCCGGAAGTCTTTATCGAATTGCCTACTGACAAATGTATACAGTTTATGAATAGTTTCACATAAATAGTACTATTTCCACATACTACAGTGCAATGTGATGTCCGAAATGTCTGAGAAAATTAGGCAATAACACGAAACAAATGCAAGGCAATATAAGGTATATGTATAGCTTGGAAATTGTGATCGTTGCTTGCTCGCTCCGCTCGCTCGTAAAAATCTAGTCCAACCTCACAACCGATCCGACACGTTGGCAAATTCGATATATGTCGCCACCATATCGAATAATGGACGCAAGATGTATGGTTTTAGGTTAGGCTATAGCTTTCGAGCGAGCGCAGCGAGCGAGAGAGGCGTAAAGGTGTGTCACAAACCAACGGTTTGGCACATACGGACATTGAAATATTCGCACCAGCCCGAGGAGCCGGAAGTCTTTATCCTATTGCGTACTGACAAATGTTTACAGTTCATGAATATTTTCACATAAATAGTACTATTTGCACATAGTAAAGTACAATGTGATGTCAGAAATGGCTGAGAAAATTAGGTAATAACACGAAACAAATACAAGGCAATATAAGGTATATGTATAGCTTGGAAATTCTGATCGTTGCTCGCTCGCTCCGCTCGCTCGTAAAAATCTAGTCCAACCTTACAACCTATACGACACGTTCGCAAATTTGAAATAAGTCGCCACCATATCGAATAATGAACGCAAGATGGATTGGTTTTAGGTTGGGCAATATTTTTCGAGCGAGCTCCGCGAGCGAGGGACGCGTAAAGGTGAGTCACAAACCAACGGTTTGGCACATACGGACAATGAAATATTCGC
This sequence comes from Bombus affinis, assembly GCF_024516045.1. Lineage (NCBI taxonomy): Eukaryota > Metazoa > Arthropoda > Insecta > Hymenoptera > Apidae > Bombus > Bombus affinis. The sequence goes on along the minus strand of NW_026109418.1, from coordinate 35,694 downwards.
ACCAGCCCGAGGAGCCGGAAGTCTTTATCGAATTGCCTACTGACAAATGTTTACAGTTTATGAATAGTTTCACATAAATAGTACTATTTCCACATAGTAAAGTGCAATGTGATGTCAGAAATGGCTGACAAAATTAGGTAATAACACGAAATATATGCACGGCAATATAAGGTATATGTATAGCTTGGAAATTGTGATCGTTGCTCGCTCGCTCCGCTCGCTCGTAAAAATCTAGTCCAACCTAACAACCGATGCGACACGTTCGCAAATTTGAGATAAGTCGCCACCACATCAATAATGAACGCAAGATGGATTGGTTTTAGGTTGGGCAATAGTTTTCGAGCGAGCGCAGCGAGCGAGGGACGCGTAAAGGTGTGTCACAAACCAACGGTTTGGCACATACGGACATTGAAATAATCGCACCAGCCCGAGGAGCCGGAAGTCTTTATCCTATTGCCTACTGACAAATGTTTACAGTTTATGAATAGTTTCACATAAATAGTACTATTTCCACATACTATAGTGCAACGTGATGTCCGAAATGTCTGAGAAAATTTGGTAATAACACGAAACAAATGCAAGGCAATATAAGGTATATGTATAGCTTGGAAATTCTGATCGTTGCTCGCTCGCTCCGCTCGCTCGTAAAAATCTAGTCCAACCTAACAACCGATGCGACACGTTCGCAAATTTGAAATAAGTCGCCACCATATCGAATAATGAACGCAAGATGGATTGGTTTTAGGTTGGGCAATAGTTTTCGAGCGAGCGCAGCGAGCGAGGGACGCGTAAAGGTGTGTCACAAACCAACGGTTTGGCACATACGGACATTGAAATAATCGCACCAGCCCGAGGAGCCGGAAGTCTTTATCGAATTCCCTACTGACAAATGTTTACAGTTTATGAATAGTTTCACATAAATAGTACTATTTGCACATAGTAAAGTGCAATGTGATGTCAGAAATGGCTGAGAAAGTTAGGTAATAACACGAAACAAATGCAAGGCAATATAAGGTATATGTATAGCTTGGAAATTGTGATCGTTGCTCGCTCGCTCCGCTCGCTCGTAAAAATCTAGCCCAACCTCACAACCGATCCGACACGTTCGCAAATTCGATATATGTCGCCACCATATCGAATAATGGACGCAAGATGTATGGTTTTAGGTTAGGCTATAGCTTTCGAGCGAGCGCAGCGAGCGAGAGACGCGTAAAGGTGTGACACAAACCAACGGTTTGGCACATACGGACATTGAAATATTCGCACAAGCCCGAGGAGCCGGAAGTCTTTATCCTATTGCCTACTGACAAATGTTTACAGTTTATGAATAGTTTCACATAAATAGTACTATTTCCACATACTATAGTGCAACGTGATGTCCGAAATGTCTGACAAAATTAGGTAATAACACGAAGCAAATGCAATGGAATGTAAGGTATATGTATAGCATGGAAATTGTGATCGTTGCTCGCTCGCTCCGCTCGCTCGTAAAAATCTAGTCCAACCTAACAACCGATGCGACACGTTCGCAAATTTGAAATAAGTCGCCACCATATCGAATAATGAACGCAAGATGGATTGGTTTTAGGTTGGGAAATAGTTTTCGAGCGAGCGCAGCGAGAGAGGGACGCGTAAAGGTGTGTCAGAAACCAACGGTTTGGCACATATGGATATTGAAATATTCGCACCAGCCCGAGGACCCGGAAGTCTTTATCGAATTGCCTACTGACAAATGTTTACAGTTTATGAATAGTTTCACATAACTAGTACTATTTCCACATAGTAAAGTGCAATCTGATGACAGAAATGGCTGACAAAATTAGGTAATAACACGAAATATATGCAAGGCAATGTAAGGTATATGTATAGCTTGGGAATTGTGATCGTTGCTCGCTCGCTCCGCTCGCTCGTAAAAATCTAGTCCAACCTTACAACCTATACGACACGTTCGCAAATTTGAAATAAGTCGCCACCATATCGAATAATGAACGCAAGATGGATTGGTTTTAGGTTGGGCAATATTTTTCGAGCGAGCTCCGCGAGCGAGGGACGCGTAAAGGTGAGTCACAAACCAACGGTTTGGCACATACGGACAATGAAATATTCGCACCAGCCCGAGGAGCCGGAAGTCTTTATCGAATTGCCTACTGACAAATGTATACAGTTTATGAATAGTTTCACATAAATAGTACTATTTCCACATACTACAGTGCAATGTGATGTCCGAAATGTCTGAGAAAATTAGGCAATAACACGAAACAAATGCAAGGCAATATAAGGTATATGTATAGCTTGGAAATTGTGATCGTTGCTCGCTCGCTCCGCTCGCTCGTAAAAATCTAGTCCAACCTCACAACCGATCCGACACGTTCGCAAATTCGATATATGTCGCCACCATATCGAATAATGGACGCAAGATGTATGGTTTTAGGTTAGGCTATAGCTTTCGAGCGAGCGCAGCGAGCGAGAGAGGCGTAAAGGTGTGTCACAAACCAACGGTTTGGCACATACGGACATTGAAATATTCGCACCAGCCCGAGGAGCCGGAAGTCTTTATCCTATTGCGTACTGACAAATGTTTACAGTTCATGAATATTTTCACATAAATAGTACTATTTGCACATAGTAAAGTGCAATGTGATGTCAGAAATGGCTGAGAAAATTAGGTAATAACACGAAACAAATGCAAGGCAATATAAGGTATATGTATAGCTTGGAAATTCTGATCGTTGCTCGCTCGCTCCGCTCGCTCGTAAAAATCTAGTCCAACCTTACAACCTATACGACACGTTCGCAAATTTGAAATAAGTCGCCACCATATCGAATAATGAACGCAAGATGGATTGGTTTTAGGTTGGGCAATATTTTTCGAGCGAGCTCCGCGAGCGAGGGACGCGTAAAGGTGAGTCACAAACCAACGGTTTGGCACATACGGACAATGAAATATTCGCACCAGCCCGAGGAGCCGGAAGTCTTTATCGAATTGCCTACTGACAAATGTTTACAGTTTATGAATAGTTTCACATAAATAGTACTATTTCCACATAGTAAAGTGCAATGTGATGTCAGAAATGGCTGACAAAATTAGGTAATAACACGAAATATATGCACGGCAATATAAGGTATATGTATAGCTTGGAAATTGTGATCGTTGCTCGCTCGCTCCGCTCGCTCGTAAAAATCTAGTCCAACCTAACAACCGATGCGACACGTTCGCAAATTTGAAATAAGTCGCCACCACATCAATAATGAACGCAAGATGGATTGGTTTTAGGTTGGGCAATAGTTTTCGAGCGAGCGCAGCGAGCGAGGGACGCGTAAAGGTGTGTTACAAACCAACGGTTTGGCACATACGGACATTGAAATAATCGCACCAGCCCGAGGAGCCGGAAGTCATTATCCTATTGCCTACTGACAAATGTTTACAGTTTATGAATAGTTTCACATAAATAGTACTATTTCCACATACTATAGTGCAACGTGATGTCCGAAATGTCTGAGAAAATTTGGTAATAACACGAAACAAATGCAAGGCAATATAAGGTATATGTATAGCTTGGAAATTCTGATCGTTGCTCGCTCGCTCCGCTCGCTCGTAAAAATCTAGTCCAACCTAACAACCGATGCGACACGTTCGCAAATTTGAAATAAGTCGCCACTATATCGAATAATGAACGCAAGATGTATGGTTTTAGGTTAGGCTATAGCTTTCGAGCGAGCGCAGCGAGCGAGAGAGGCGTAAAGGTGTGTCACAAACCAACGGTTTGGCACATACGGACATTGAAATATTCGCACCAGCCCGAGGAGCCGGAAGTCTTTATCCTATTGCGTACTGACAAATGTTTACAGTTCATGAATATTTTCACATAAATAGTACTATTTGCACATAGTAAAGTGCAATGTGATGTCAGAAATGGCTGAGAAAATTAGGTAATAACACGAAACAAATGCAAGGCAATATAAGGTATATGTATAGCTTGGAAATTGTGATCGTTGCTCGCTCGCTCCGCTCGCTCGTAAAAATCTAGTCCAACCTCACAACCGATCCGACACGTTCGCAAATTCGATATATTTCGCCACCATATCGAATAATGAACGCAAGATGTATGGTTTTAGGTTAGGCTATAGCTTTCGAGCGAGCGCCGCGAGCGAGAGACGCGTAAAGGTGTGTCACAAACCAACGGTTTGGCACATACGGACGTTGAAATATTCGCACAAGCCCGTGGAGCCGGAAGTCTTTATCGAATTGCCTACTGACAAATGTATACAGTTTATGAATAGTTTCACATAAATAGTACTATTTCCACATACTATAGTGCAACGTGATGTCCGAAATGTCTGAGAAAATTTGGTAATAACACGAAACAAATGCAAGGCAATATAAGGTATATGTATAGCTTGGAAATTCTGATCGTTGCTCGCTCGCTCCGCTCGCTCGTAAAAATCTAGTCCAACCTAACAACCGATGCGACACGTTCGCAAATTTGAAATAAGTCGCCACCACATCGAATAATGAACGCAAGATGGATTGGTTTTAGGTTGGGCAATAGTTTTCGAGCGAGCGCAGCGAGCGAGGGACGCGTAAAGGTGTGTCACAAACCAACGGTTTGGCACATACGGACATTGAAATAATCGCACCAGCCCGAGGAGCCGGAAGTCTTTATCGAATTCCCTACTGACAAATGTTTACAGTTTATGAATAGTTTCACATAAATAGTACTATTTGCACATAGTAAAGTGCAATGTGATGTCAGAAATGGCTGAGAAAGTTAGGTAATAACACGAAACAAATGCAAGGCAATATAAGGTATATGTATAGCTTGGAAATTGTGATCGTTGCTCGCTCGCTCCGCTCGCTCGTAAAAATCTAGCCCAACCTCACAACCGATCCGACACGTTCGCAAATTCGATATATGTCGCCACCATATCGAATAATGGACGCAAGATGTATGGTTTTAGGTTAGGCTATAGCTTTCGAGCGAGCGCCGCGAGCGAGAGACGCGTAAAGGTGTGTCACAAACCAACGGTTTGGCACATACGGACGTTGAAATATTCGCACAAGCCCGTGGAGCCGGAAGTCTTTATCGAATTGCCTACTGACAAATGTATACAGTTTATGAATAGTTTCACATAAATAGTACTATTTGCACATAGTAAAGTGCAATGTGATGTCCGAAATGTCTGAGAAAATTAGGCAATAACACGAAACAAATGCAAGGCAATATAAGGTATATGTATAGCTTGGAAATTGTGATCGTTGCTCGCTCGCTCCGCTCGCTCGTAAAAATCTATTCCAACCTAACAACCGATGCGACACGTTCGCAAATTTGAAATAAGTCGCCACCACATCGAATAATGAACGCAAGATGGATTGGTTTTAGGTTGGGCAATAGTTTTCGAGCGAGCGCAGCGAGCGAGGGACGCGTAAAGGTGTGTCACAAACCAACGGTTTGGCACATACGGACATTGAAATATTCGCGCCAGCCCGAGGAGCCGGAAGTCTTTATCGAATTCCCTACTGACAAATGTTTACAGTTTATGAATAGTTTCACATAAATAGTACTATTTGCACATAGTAAAGTGCAATGTGATGTCAGAAATGGCTGAGAAAGTTAGGTAATAACACGAAACAAATGCAAGGCAATATAAGGTATATGTATAGCTTGGAAATTGTGATCGTTGCTCGCTCGCTCCGCTCGCTCGTAAAAATCTAGCCCAACCTCACAACCGATCCGACACGCTCGCAAATTCGATATATTTCGCCACCATATCGAATAATGAACGCAAGATGTATGGTTTTAGGTTAGGCTATAGCTTTCGAGCGAGCGCCGCGAGCGAGAGACGCGTAAAGGTGTGTCACAAACCAACGGTTTGGCACATAGGGACATTGAAATATTCGCACAAGCCCGAGGAGCCGGAAGTCTTTATCCTATTGCCTACTGACAAATGTTTACAGTTTATGAATAGTTTCACATAAATAGTACTATTTCCACATACTATAGTGCAACGTGATGTCCGAAATGTCTGAGAAAATTTGGTAATAACACGAAACAAATGCAAGGCAATATAAGGTATATGTATAGCTTGGAAATTGTGATCGTTGCTCGCTCGCTCCGCTCGCTCGTAAAAATCTAGTCCAACCTAACAACCGATGCGACACGTTCGCAAATTTGAAATAAGTCGCCACCACATCGAATAATGAACGCAAGATGGATTGGTTTTAGGTTGGGCAATAGTTTTCGAGCGAGCGCAGCGAGCGAGGGACGCGTAAAGGTGTGTCACAAACCAACGGTTTGGCACATACGGACATTGAAATAATCGCACCAGCCCGAGGAGCCGGAAGTCTTTATCGAATTCCCTACTGACAAATGTTTACAGTTTATGAATAGTTTCACATAAATAGTACTATTTGCACATAGTAAAGTGCAATGTGATGTCAGAAATGGCTGAGAAAGTTAGGTAATAACACGAAACAAATGCAAGGCAATATAAGGTATATGTATAGCTTGGAAATTGTGATCGTTGCTCGCTCGCTCCGCTCGCTCGTAAAAATCTAGCACAACCTCACAACCGATCCGACACGTTCGCAAATTCGATATATGTCGCCACCATATCGAATAATGGACGCAAGATGTATGGTTTTAGGTTAGGCTATAGCTTTCGAGCGAGCGCAGCGAGCGAGAGACGCGTAAAGGTGTGACACAAACCAACGGTTTGGCACATACGGACATTGAAATATTCGCACAAGCCCGAGGAGCCGGAAGTCTTTATCCTATTGCCTACTGACAAATGTTTACAGTTTATGAATAGTTTCACATAAATAGTACTATTTCCACATACTATAGTGCAACGTGATGTCCGAAATGTCTGAGAAAATTTGGTAATAACACGAAACAAATGCAAGGCAATATAAGGTATATGTATAGCTTGGAAATTGTGATCGTTGCTCGCTCGCTCCGCTCGCTCGTAAAAATCTAGCCCAACCTCACAACCGATCCGACACGCTCGCAAATTCGATATATTTCGCCACCATATCGAATAATGAACGCAAGATGTATGGTTTTAGGTTAGGCTATAGCTTTCGAGCGAGCGCCGCGAGCGAGAGACGCGTAAAGGTGTGTCACAAACCAACGGTTTGGCACATAGGGACATTGAAATATTCGCACAAGCCCGAGGAGCCGGAAGTCTTTATCCTATTGCCTACTGACAAATGTTTACAGTTTATGAATAGTTTCACATAAATAGTACTATTTCCACATACTATAGTGCAACGTGATGTCCGAAATGTCTGAGAAAATTTGGTAATAACACGAAACAAATGCAAGGCAATATAAGGTGTATGTATAGCTTGGAAATTGTGATCGTTGCTCGCTCGCTCCGCTCGCTCGTAAAAATCTAGTCCAACCTAACAACCGATGCGACACGTTCGCAAATTTGAAATAAGTCGCCACCACATCGAATAATGAACGCAAGATGGATTGGTTTTAGGTTGGGCAATAGTTTTCGAGCGAGCGCAGCGAGCGAGGGACGCGTAAAGGTGTGTCACAAACCAACGGTTTGGCACATACGGACATTGAAATAATCGCACCAGCCCGAGGAGCCGGAAGTCTTTATCGAATTCCCTACTGACAAATGTTTACAGTTTATGAATAGTTTCACATAAATAGTACTATTTGCACATAGTAAAGTGCAATGTGATGTCAGAAATGGCTGAGAAAGTTAGGTAATAACACGAAACAAATGCAAGGCAATATAAGGTATATGTATAGCTTGGAAATTGTGATCGTTGCTCGCTCGCTCCGCTCGCTCGTAAAAATCTAGCCCAACCTCACAACCGATCCGACACGTTCGCAAATTCGATATATGTCGCCACCATATCGAATAATGGACGCAAGATGTATGGTTTTAGGTTAGGCTATAGCTTTCGAGCGAGCGCAGCGAGCGAGAGACGCGTAAAGGTGTGACACAAACCAACGGTTTGGCACATACGGACATTGAAATATTCGCACAAGCCCGAGGAGCCGGAAGTCTTTATCCTATTGCCTACTGACAAATGTTTACAGTTTATGAATAGTTTCACATAAATAGTACTATTTCCACATACTATAGTGCAACGTGATGTCCGAAATGTCTGAGAAAATTTGGTAATAACACGAAACAAATGCAAGGCAATATAAGGTATATGTATAGCTTGGAAATTCTGATCGTTGCTCGCTCGATCCGCTCGCTCGTAAAAATCTAGTCCAACCTAACAACCGATGCGACACGTTCGCAAATTTGAAATAAGTCGCCACCATATCGAATAATGAACGCAAGATGTATGGTTTTAGGTTAGTCTATAGCTTTCGAGCGAGCGCAGCGAGCGAGAGAGGCGTAAAGGTGTGTCACAAACCAACGGTTTGGCACATACGGACATTGAAATATTCGCACCAGCCCGAGGAGCCGGAAGTCTTTTTCCTATTGCGTACTGACAAATGTTTACAGTTCATGAATATTTTCACATAAATAGTACTATTTGCACATAGTAAAGTGCAATGTGATGTCAGAAATGGCTGAGAAAATTAGGTAATAACACGAAACAAATGCAAGGCAATATAAGGTATATGTATAGCTTGGAAATTCTGATCGTTGCTCGCTCGCTCCGCTCGCTCGTAAAAATCTAGTCCAACCTCACAACCGATCCGACACGTTCGCAAATTCGATATATTTCGCCACCATATCGAATAATGAACGCAAGATGTATGGTTTTAGGTTAGGCTATAGCTTTCGAGCGAGCGCCGCGAGCGAGAGACGCGTAAAGGTGTGTCACAAACCAACGGTTTGGCACATACGGACGTTGAAATATTCGCACAAGCCCGTGGAGCCGGAAGTCTTTATCGAATTGCCTACTGACAAATGTATACAGTTTATGAATAGTTTCACATAAATAGTACTATTTCCACATACTACAGTGCAATGTGATGTCCGAAATGTCTGAGAAAATTAGGCAATAACACGAAACAAATGCAAGGCAATATAAGGTATATGTATAGCTTGGAAATTGTGATCGTTGCTCGCTCGCTCCGCTCGCTCGTAAAAATCTATTCCAACCTAACAACCGATGCGACACGTTCGCAAATTTGAAATAAGTCGCCACCACATCGAATAATGAACGCAAGATGGATTGGTTTTAGGGTGGGCAATAGTTTTCGAGCGAGCGCAGCGAGCGAGGGACGCGTAAAGGTGTGTCACAAACCAACGGTTTGGCACATACGGACATTGAAATATTCGCGCCAGCCCGAGGAGCCGGAAGTCTTTATCGAATTCCCTACTGACAAATGTTTACAGTTTATGAATAGTTTCACATAAATAGTACTATTTGCGCATAGTAAAGTGCAATGTGATGTCAGAAATGGCTGAGAAAGTTAGGTAATAACACGAAACAAATGCAAGGCAATATAAGGTATATGTATAGCTTGGAAATTGTGATCGTTGCTCGCTCGCTCCGCTCGCTCGTAAAAATCTAGCCCAACCTCACAACCGATCCGACACGCTCGCAAATTCGATATATTTCGCCACCATATCGAATAATGAACGCAAGATGTATGGTTTTAGGTTAGGCTATAGCTTTCGAGCGAGCGCCGCGAGCGAGAGACGCGTAAAGGTGTGTCACAAACCAACGGTTTGGCACATAGGGACATTGAAATATTCGCACAAGCCCGAGGAGCCGGAAGTCTTTATCCTATTGCCTACTGACAAATGTTTACAGTTTATGAATAGTTTCACATAAATAGTACTATTTCCACATACTATAGTGCAACGTGATGTCCGAAATGTCTGAGAAAATTTGGTAATAACACGAAACAAATGCAAGGCAATATAAGGTATATGTATAGCTTGGAAATTGTGATCGTTGCTCGCTCGCTCCGCTCGCTCGTAAAAATCAAGTCCAACCTAACAACCGATGCGACACGTTCGCAAATTTGAAATAAGTCGCCACCACATCGAATAATGAACGCAAGATGGATTGGTTTTAGGTTGGGCAATAGTTTTCGAGCGAGCGCAGCGAGCGAGGGACGCGTAAAGGTGTGTCACAAACCAACGGTTTGGCACATACGGACATTGAAATATTCGCACCAGCCCGAGGAGCCGGAAGTCTTTATCGAATTCCCTACTGACAAATGTTTACAGTTTATGAATAGTTTCACATAAATAGTACTATTTGCACATAGTAAAGTGCAATGTGATGTCAGAAATGGCTGAGAAAGTTAGGTAATAACACGAAACAAATGCAAGGCAATATAAGGTATATGTATAGCTTGGAAATTGTGATCGTTGCTCGCTCGCTCCGCTCGCTCGTAAAAATCTAGCCCAACCTCACAACCGATCCGACACGTTCGCAAATTCGATATATGTCGCCACCATATCGAATAATGGACGCAAGATGTATGGTTTTAGGTTAGGCTATAGCTTTCGAGCGAGCGCAGCGAGCGAGAGACGCGTAAAGGTGTGACACAAACCAACGGTTTGGCACATACGGACATTGAAATATTCGCACAAGCCCGAGGAGCCGGAAGTCTTTATCCTATTGCCTACTGACAAATGTTTACAGTTTATGAATAGTTTCACATAAATAGTACTATTTCCACATACTATAGTGCAACGTGATGTCCGAAATGTCTGAGAAAATTTGGTAATAACACGAAACAAATGCAAGGCAATATAAGGTATATGTATAGCTTGGAAATTGAGATCGTTGCTCGCTCGCTCCGCTCGCTCGTAAAAATCTAGTCCAACCTCACAACCGATCCGACACGTTCGCAAATTCGATATATGTCGCCACCATATCGAATAATGAACGCAAGATGTATGGTTTTAGGTTAGGCTATAGCTTTCGAGCGAGCGCCGCGAGCGAGAGACGCGTAAAGCTGTGTCACAAACCAACGGTTTGGAACATACGGACGTTGAAATATTCGCACCAGCCCGAGGAGCCGGATGTCTTTATCGAATTGCCTACTGACAAATGTTTACAGTTTATGAATAGTTTCACAAAAATAGTACTATTTCCACATAGTAAAGTGCAATCTGATGACAGAAATGGCTGACAAAATTAGGTAATAACACGAAATATATGCAAGGCAATATAAGGTATATGTATAGCTTGGAAATTGTGATCGTTGCTCGCTCGCTCCGCTCGCTCGTAAAAATCTAGTCCAACCTTACAACCGATACGACACGTTCGCAAATTTGAAATAAGTCGCCACCATATCGAATAATGAACGCAAGATGGATTGGTTTTCAGGAGGGCAATAGTTTTCGAGCGAGCGCAGCGTGCGAGGGACGCCTAAAGGTGAGTCACAAACCAACGGTTTGGCACATACGGACAATGAAATATTCGCACCAGCCCGAGGAGCCGGAAGTCTTTATCGAATTGCCTACTGACAAATGTATACAGTTTATGAATAGTTTCACATAAATAGTACTATTTCCACATACTACAGTGCAATGTGATGTCCGAAATGTCTGAGAAAATTAGGCAATAACACGAAACAAATGCAAGGCAATATAAGGTATATGTATAGCTTGGAAATTGTGATCGTTGCTCGCTCGCTCCGCTCGCTCGTAAAAATCTAGTCCAACCTAACAACCGATGCGACACGTTCGCAAATTTGAAATAAGTCGCCACCACATCGAATAATGAACGCAAGATGGATTGGTTTTAGGTTGGGCAATAGTTTTCGAGCGAGCGCAGCGAGCGAGGGACGCGTAAAGGTGTGTCACAAACCAACGGTTTGGCACATACGGACATTGAAATATTCGCACCAGCCCGAGGAGCCGGAAGTCTTTATCGAATTCCCTACTGACAAATGTTTACAGTTTATGAATAGTTTCACATAAATAGTACTATTTGCACATAGTAAAGTGCAATGTGATGTCAGAAATGGCTGAGAAAGTTAGGTAATAACACGAAACAAATGCAAGGCAATATAAGGTATATGTATAGCTTGGAAATTGTGATCGTTGCTCGCTCGCTCCGCTCGCTCGTAAAAATCTAGTCCAACCTAACAACCGATGCGACACGTTCGCAAATTTGAAATAAGTCGCCACCACATCGAATAATGAACGCAAGATGGATTGGTTTTAGGTTGGGCAATAGTTTTCGAGCGAGCGCAGCGAGCGAGGGACGCGTAAAGGTGTGTCACAAACCAACGGTTTGGCACATACGGACATTGAAATATTCGCACCAGCCCGAGGAGCCGGAAGTCTTTATCGAATTCCCTACTGACAAATGTTTACAGTTTATGAATAGTTTCACATAAATAGTACTATTTGCACATAGTAAAGTGCAATGTGATGTCAGAAATGGCTGAGAAAATTAGGCAATAACACGAAACAAATGCAAGGCAATATAAGGTATATGTATAGCTTGGAAATTGTGATCGTTGCTCGCTCGCTCCGCTCGCTCGTAAAAATCTAGTCCAACCTAACAACCGATGCGACACGTTCGCAAATTTGAAATAAGTCGCCACCACATCGAATAATGAACGCAAGATGGATTGGTTTTAGGTTGGGCAATAGTTTTCGAGCGAGCGCAGCGAGCGAGGGACGCGTAAAGGTGAGTCACAAACCAACGGTTTGGCACATACGGACAATGAAATATTCGCACCAGCCCGAGGAGCCGGAAGTCTTTATCGAATTGCCTACTGACAAATGTATACAGTTTATGAATAGTTTCACATAAATAGTACTATTTCCACATACTACAGTGCAATGTGATGTCCGAAATGTCTGAGAAAATTAGGCAATAACACGAAACAAATGCAAGGCAATATAAGGTATATGTATAGCTTGGAAATTGTGATCGTTGCTCGCTCGCTCCGCTCGCTCGTAAAAATCTAGTCCAACCTAACAACCGATGCGACACGTTCGCAAATTTGAAATAAGTCGCCACCACATCGAATAATGAACGCAAGATGGATTGGTTTTAGGTTGGGCAATAGTTTTCGAGCGAGCGCAGCGAGCGAGGGACGCGTAAAGGTGTGTCACAAACCAACGGTTTGGCACATACGGACATTGAAATATTCGCACCAGCCCGAGGAGCCGGAAGTCTTTATCGAATTCCCTACTGACAAATGTTTACAGTTTATGAATAGTTTCACATAAATAGTACTATTTGCACATAGTAAAGTGCAATGTGATGTCAGAAATGGCTGAGAAAGTTAGGTAATAACACGAAACAAATGCAAGGCAATATAAGGTATATGTATAGCTTGGAAATTGAGATCGTTGCTCGCTCGCTCCGCTCGCTCGTAAAAATCTAGTCCAACCTCACAACCGATCCGACACGTTCGCAAATTCGATATATGTCGCCACCATATCGAATAATGAACGCAAGATGTATGGTTTTAGGTTAGGCTATAGCTTTCGAGCGAGCGCAGCGAGCGAGAGAGGCGTAAAGGTGTGTCACAAACCAACGGTTTGGCACATACGGACATTGAAATATTCGCACCAGCCCGAGGATCCGGAAGTCTTTATCCTATTGCGTACTGACAAATGTTTACAGTTCATGAATAGTTTCACATAAATAGTACTATTTGCACATAGTAAAGTGCAATGTCATGTCAGAAATGGCTGAGAAAATTAGGTAATAACACGAAACAAATGCAAGGCAATATAAGGTATATGTATAGCTTGGAAATTGTGATCGTTGCTCGCTCGCTCCGCTCGCTCGTAAAAATCTAGTCCAACCTAACAACCGATGCGACACGTTCGCAAATTTGAAATAAGTCGCCACCACATCGAATAATGAACGCAAGATGGATTGGTTTTAGGTTGGGCAATAGTTTTCGAGCGAGCGCAGCGAGCGAGGGACGCGTAAAGGTGTGTCACAAACCAACGGTTTGGCACATACGGACATTGAAATATTCGCACCAGCCCGAGGAGCCGGAAGTCTTTATCGAATTCCCTACTGACAAATGTTTACAGTTTATGAATAGTTTCACATAAATAGTACTATTTGCACATAGTAAAGTGCAATGTGATGTCAGAAATGGCTGAGAAAGTTAGGTAATAACACGAAACAAATGCAAGGCAATATAAGGTATATGTATAGCTTGGAAATTGTGATCGTTGCTCGCTCGCTCCGCTCGCTCGTAAAAATCTAGCCCAACCTCACAACCGATCCGACACGTTCGCAAATTCGATATATGTCGCCACCATATCGAATAATGGACGCAAGATGTATGGTTTTAGGTTAGGCTATAGCTTTCGAGCGAGCGCAGCGAGCGAGAGACGCGTAAAGGTGTGACACAAACCAACGGTTTGGCACATACGGACATTGAAATATTCGCACAAGCCCGAGGAGCCGGAAGTCTTTATCCTATTGCCTACTGACAAATGTTTACAGTTTATGAATAGTTTCACATAAATAGTACTATTTCCACATACTATAGTGCAACGTGATGTCCGAAATGTCTGAGAAAATTTGGTAATAACACGAAACAAATGCAAGGCAATATAAGGTATATGTATAGCTTGGAAATTGAGATCGTTGCTCGCTCGCTCCGCTCGCTCGTAAAAATCTAGTCCAACCTCACAACCGATCCGACACGTTCGCAAATTCGATATATGTCGCCACCATATCGAATAATGAACGCAAGATGTATGGTTTTAGGTTAGGCTATAGCTTTCGAGCGAGCGCCGCGAGCGAGAGACGCGTAAAGCTGTGTCACAAACCAACGGTTTGGCACATACGGACGTTGAAATATTCGCACCAGCCCGAGGAGCCGGATGTCTTTATCGAATTGCCTACTGACAAATGTTTACAGTTTATGAATAGTTTCACAAAAATAGTACTATTTCCACATAGTAAAGTGCAATCTGATGACAGAAATGGCTGACAAAATTAGGTAATAACACGAAATATATGCAAGGCAATATAAGGTATATGTATAGCTTGGAAATTGTGATCGTTGCTCGCTCGCTCCGCTCGCTCGTAAAAATCTAGTCCAACCTTACAACCGATACGACACGTTCGCAAATTTGAAATAAGTCGCCACCATATCGAATAATGAACGCAAGATGGATTGGTTTTCGGGAGGGCAATAGTTTTCGAGCGAGCGCAGCGAGCGAGGGACGCCTAAAGGTGAGTCACAAACCAACGGTTTGGCACATACGGACAATGAAATATTCGCACCAGCCCGAGGAGCCGGAAGTCTTTATCGAATTGCCTACTGACAAATGTATACAGTTTATGAATAGTTTCACATAAATAGTACTATTTCCACATACTACAGTGCAATGTGATGTCCGAAATGTCTGAGAAAATTAGGCAATAACACGAAACAAATGCAAGGCAATATAAGGTATATGTATAGCTTGGAAATTGTGATCGTTGCTCGCTCGCTCCGCTCGCTCGTAAAAATCTAGTCCAACCTAACAACCGATGCGACACGTTCGCAAATTTGAAATAAGTCGCCACCACATCGAATAATGAACGCAAGATGGATTGGTTTTAGGTTGGGCAATAGTTTTCGAGCGAGCGCAGCGAGCGAGGGACGCGTAAAGGTGTGTCACAAACCGACGGTTTGGCACATACGGACATTGAAATATTCGCACCAGCCCGAGGAGCCGGAAGTCTTTATCGAATTCCCTACTGACAAATGTTTACAGTTTATGAATAGCTTCACATAAATAGTACTATTTGCACATAGTAAAGTGCAATGTGATGTCAGAAATGGCTGAGAAAGTTAGGTAATAACACGAAACAAATGCAAGGCAATATAAGGTATATGTATAGCTTGGAAATTGAGATCGTTGCTCGCTCGCTCCGCTCGCTCGTAAAAATCTAGTCCAACCTCACAACCGATCCGACACGTTCGCAAATTCGATATATGTCGCCACCATATCGAATAATGAACGCAAGATGTATGGTTTTAGGTTAGGCTATAGCTTTCGAGCGAGCGCAGCGAGCGAGAGAGGCGTAAAGGTGTGTCACAAACCAACGGTTTGGCACATACGGACATTGAAATATTCGCACCAGCCCGAGGAGCCGGAAGTCTTTATCCTATTGCGTACTGACAAATGTTTACAGTTCATGAATAGTTTCACATAAATAGTACTATTTGCACATAGTAAAGTGCAATGTCATGTCAGAAATGGCTGAGAAAATTAGGTAATAACACGAAACAAATGCAAGGCAATATAAGGTATATGTATAGCTTGGAAATTCTGATCGTTGCTCGCTCGCTCCGCTCGCTCGTAAAAATCTAGTCCAACCTCACAACCGATCCGACACGTTCGCAAATTCGATATATTTCGCCACCATATCGAATAATGAACGCAAGATGTATGGTTTTAGGTTAGGCTATAGCTTTCGAGCGAGCGCCGCGAGCGAGAGACGCGTAAAGCTGTGTCACAAACCAACGGTTTGGCACATACGGACGTTGAAATATTCGCACCAGCCCGAGGAGCCGGATGTCTTTATCGAATTGCCTACTGACAAATGTTTACAGTTTATGAATAGTTTCACAAAAATAGTACTATTTCCACATAGTAAAGTGCAATCTGATGACAGAAATGGCTGACAAAATTAGGTAATAACACGAAATATATGCAAGGCAATATAAGGTATATGTATAGCTTGGAAATTGTGATCGTTGCTCGCTCGCTCCGCTCGCTCGTAAAAATCTAGTCCAACGTTACAACCGATACGACACGTTCGCAAATTTGAAATAAGTCGCCACCATATCGAATAATGAACGCAAGATGGATTGGTTTTCGGGAGGGCAATAGTTTTCGAGCGAGCGCAGCGAGCGAGGGACGCCTAAAGGTGAGTCACAAACCAACGGTTTGGCACATACGGACAATGAAATATTCGCACCAGCCCGAGGAGCCGGAAGTCTTTATCGAATTGCCTACTGACAAATGTATACAGTTTATGAATAGTTTCACATAAATAGTACTATTTCCACATACTACAGTGCAATGTGATGTCCGAAATGTCTGAGAAAATTAGGCAATAACACGAAACAAATGCAAGGCAATATAAGGTATATGTATAGCTTGGAAATTGTGATCGTTGCTCGCTCGCTCCGCTCGCTCGTAAAAATCTATTCCAACCTAACAACCGATGCGACACGTTCGCAAATTTGAAATAAGTCGCCACCACATCGAATAATGAACGCAAGATGGATTGGTTTTAGGTTGGGCAATAGTTTTCGAGCGAGCGCAGCGAGCGAGGGACGCGTAAAGGTGTGTCACAAACCAACGGTTTGGCACATACGGACATTGAAATATTCGCACCAGCCCGAGGAGCCGGAAGTCTTTATCGAATTGCCTACTGACAAATGTTTACAGTTTATGAATAGTTTCACATAAATAGTACTATTTGCACATAGTAAAGTGCAATGTGATGTCAGAAATGGCTGAGAAAGTTAGGTAATAACACGAAACAAATGCAAGGCAATATAAGGTATATGTATAGCTTGGAAATTGTGATCGTTGCTCGCTCGCTCCGCTCGCTCGTAAAAATCTAGCCCAACCTCACAACCGATCCGACACGTTCGCAAATTCGATATATGTCGCCACCATATCGAATAATGGACGCAAGATGTATGGTTTTAGGTTAGGCTATAGCTTTCGAGCGAGCGCAGCGAGCGAGAGACGCGTAAGGGTGTGTCACAAACCAACGGTTTGGCACATACGGACATTGAAATATTCGCACCAGCCCGAGGAGCCGGAAGTCTTGATTGAATTGCCTACTGACAAATTTTTACAGTTTATGAATAGTTTCACATAAATAGTACTATTTGCACATAGTAAAGTGCAATGTGATGTCAGAAATGGCTGAGAAAATTAGGTAATAACACGAAACAAATGCAAGGCAATATAAGGTATATGTATAGCTTGGAAATTGTGATCGTTGCTCGCTCGCTCTGCTCGCTCGTAAAAATCTAGCCCAACCTCACAACCGATCCGACACGTTCGCAAATTCGATATATGTCGCCACCATATCGAAGAATGGACGCAAGATCTATGGTTTTAGGTTATGCTATAGCTTTCGAGCGAGCGCAGCGAGCGAGAGACGCGTAAAGGTGTGTCACAAACCAACGGTTTGGCACATACGGACATTGAAATATTCGCACCAGCCCGAGGAGCCGGAAGTCTTTATCCTATTGCCTACTGACAAATGTTTACAGTTTATGAATAGTTTCACATAAATAGTACTATTTCCACATAGTAAAGTGCAATGTGACGTCAGAAATGGCTGAGAAATTTAGGTAATAACACGAGACAAATGCAAGGCAATATAAGGTATATGTATAGCTTGGAAATTGTGATCGTTGCTCGCTCGCTCCGCTCGCTCGTAGAAATCTAGTCCAACCTCACAACCGATCCGACACGTTCGCAAATTCGATATATGTCGCCACCATATCCAATAATGAACGCAAGATGTATGGTTTTAGGTAAGGCTATAGCTTTCGAGCGAGCGCAGCGAGCGAGAGACGCGTAAAGGTGTGTCACAAACCAACGGTTTGGCACATACGGACATTGAAATATTCGCACCAACCCGAGGAGCCGGATGTCTTTATCGAATTGCCTACTGACAAATGTTTACAGTTTATGAATAGTTTCACATAAAGAGTGCTATTTCCACATAGTAAAGTGCAATCTGATGACAGAAATGGCTGACAAAATTAGGTAATAACACGAAATATATGCAAGGCAATATAAGGTATATGTATAGCTTGGAAATTGTGATCGTTGCTCGCTCGCTCCGCTCGCTCGTAAAAATCTAGTCCAACCTTACAACCGATACGACACGTTCGCAAATTTGAAATAAGTCGCCACCATATCGAATAATGAACGCAAGATGGATTGGTTTTAGGTTGGGCAATAGTTTTCGAGCGAGCTCAGCGAGCGAGGGACGCCTAAAGGTGAGTCACAAACCAACGGTTTGGCACATACGGACAATGAAACATTCGCACCAACCCGAGGAGCCGGAAGTCTTTATCGAATTGCCTACTGACAAATGTATACAGTTTATGAATAGTTTCACATAAAAAGTACTATTTCCACATACTACAGTGCAATGTGATGTCCGAAATGTCTGAGAAAATTAGGCAATAACACGAAACAATTGCAAGGCAATATAAGGTATATGTATAGCTTGGAAATTGTGATCGTTGCTCGCTCGCTCCGCTCGCTCGTAAAAATCTAGTCCAACCTAACAACCGATGCGACACGTTCGCAAATTTGAAATAAGTCGCCACCACATTCGAATAATGAACGCAAGATGGATTGGTTTTAGGTTGGGCAATAGTTTTCGAGCGAGCGCAGCGAGCGAGGGACGCGTAAAGGTGTGTCACAAACCAACGGTTTGGCACATACGGACATTGAAATATTCGCACAAGCCCGAGGAGCCGGAAGTCTTTATCCTATTGCCTACTGACAAATGTTTACAGTTTATGAATAGTTTCACATAAATAGTACTATTTCCACATACTATAGTGCAACGTGATGTCCGAAGTGTCTGAGAAAATTTGGTAATAACACGAAACAAATGCAAGGCAATATAAGGTATATGTATAGCTTGGAAATTGTGATCGTTGCTCGCTCGCTCCGCTCGCTCGTAAAAATCTAGTCCAACCTCACAACCGATCCGACACGTTCGCAAATTCGATATATGTCGCCACCATATCGAATAATGAACGCAAGATGTATGGTTTTAGGTTAGGCTATAGCTTTCGAGCGAGCGCAGCGAGCGAGAGACGCGTAAAGGTGTGTCACAAACCAACGGTTTGGCACATACAGACATTGAAATATTCGCACCAGCCCGAGGAGCCGGAAGTCTTTATCCTATTGCCTACTGACAAATGTTTACAGTTTATGAATAGTTTAACATAAATAGTACTATTTGCACATAGTAAAGTGCAATGTGATGTCAGAAATGGCTGAGAAAATTAGGTAATAACACGAAACAAATGCAAGGCAATATAAGGTATATGTATAGCTTGGAAATTCTGATCGTTGCTCGCTCGCTCCGCTCGCTCGTAAAAATCTAGTCCAACCTCACAACCGATCCGACACGTTCGCAAATTCGATATATGTCGCCACCATATCGAATAATGGACGCAAGATGTATGGTTTTAGGTTAGGCTATAGCTTTCGAGCGAGCGCAGCGAGCGAGAGACGCGTAAAGGTGTGTCACAAACCAACGGTTTGGCACATACGGACATTGAAATATTCGCACCGGCCCGAGGAGCCGGAAGTCTTGATTGAATTGCCTACTGACAAATATTTACAGTTTATGAATAGTTTCACATAAATAGTACTATTTCCACATAGTAAAGTGCAATGTGATGTCAGAAATGGCTGACAAAATTAGGTAATGACACGAAATATATGCAAGGCAATATAAGGTATATGTATAGCTTGGAAATTGTGATCGTTGCTCGCTCGCTCCGCTCGCTCGTAAAAATCTAGTCCAACCTTACAACCGATACGACACGTTCGCAAATTTGAAATAAGTCGCCACCATATCGAATAATGAACGCAAGATGGATTGGTTTTAGGTTGGGCAATAGTTTTCGAGCGAGCTCAGCGACCGAGGGACGCCTAAAGGTGAGTCACAAACCAACGGTTTGGCACATACGGACAATGAAATATTCGCACCAGCCCGAGGAGCCGGAAGTCTTTATCGAATTGCCCACTGACAAATGTTTACAGTTTATGAATAGTTTCACATAAATAGTACTATTTGCACATAGTAAAGTGCAATGTGATGTCAGAAGTGGGTGAGAAAATTAGGTAATAACACGAAACAAATGCAAGGCAATATAAGGTATATGTATAGCTTGGAAATTGTGATCGTTGCTCGCTCGCTCCGCTCGCTCGTAAAAATCTAGCCCAACCTCACAACCGATCCGACACGTTCGCAAATTCGATATATGTCGCCACCATATCGAATAATGAACGCAAGATGTATGGTTTTAGGTTAGGCTATAGCTTTCGAGCGAGCGCAGCGAGCGAGAGAGGCGTAAAGGTGTGTCATAAACCAACGGTTTGGCACATACGGACATTGAAATATTCGCACCAGCCCGAGGAGCCGGAAGTCTTTATCCTATTGCGTACTGACAAATGTTTACAGTTCATGAATAGTTTCACATAAATAGTACTATTTGCACATAGTAAAGTGCAATGTGATGTCAGAAATGGCTGAGAAAATTAGGTAATAATACGAAACAAATGCAAGGCAATATAAGGTATATGTATAGCTTGGAAATTCTGATCGTTAGTCGCTCGATCCGCTCGCTCGTAAAAATCTAGTCCAACCTCACAACCGATCCGACACGTTCGCAAATTCGATATATTTCGCCACCATATCGAATAATGAACGCAAGATGTATGGTTTTAGGTTAGGCTATAGCTTTCGAGCGAGCGCCGCGAGCGAGAGACGCGTAAAGGTGTGTCACAAACCATCGGTTGGCACATACGGACATTGAAACATTCGCACCAGCCCGAGGAGCGGGAAGTCTTTATCCTATTGCCTACTGACAAATGTTTACAGTTTATGAATAGTTTCACATAAATAGTACTATTTGCACATAGTAAAGTGCAATGTGATGTCAGAAATGGCTGAGAAAGTTAGGTAATAACACGAAACAAATACAAGGCAATATAAGGTATATGTATAGCTTGGAAATTGTGATCGTTGCTCGCTCGCTCTGCTCGCTCGTAAAAATCTAGCCCAACCTCACAACCGTTCCGACACGTTCGCAAATTCGATATATGTCGCCACCATATCGAATAATGGACGCAAGATGTATGGTTTTAGGTTAGGCTATAGCTTTCGAGCGAGCGCAGCGAGCGAGAGACGCGTAAAGGTGTGTCACAAACCAACGGTTTGGCACATGCGGACATTGAAATATTCGCACCAGCCCGAGGAGCCGGAAGTCTTGATTGAATTGCCTCCTGACAAATTTTTACAGTTTATGAATAGTTTCACATAAATAGTACTATTTCCACATAGTAAAGTGCAATGTGATGTCAGAAATGGCTGACAAAATTAGGTAATGACACGAAATATATGCAAGGCAATATAAGGTATATGTATAGCTTGGAAATTGTGATCGTTGCTCGCTCGCTCTGCTCGCTCGTAAAAATCTAGCCCAACCTCACAACCGATCCGACACGTTCGCAAATTCGATATATGTCGCCACCATATCGAATAATGAACGCAAGATGTATGGTTTTAGGTTAGGCTATAGCTTTCGAGCGAGCGCCGCGAGCGAGAGACGCGTAAAGGTGTGTCACAAACCAACGGTTTGGCACATACGGACATTGAAATATTCGCACCAGCCCGAGGAGCCGGAAGTCTTTATCCTATTGCGTACTGACAAATGTTTACAGTTCATGAATAGTTTCACATAAATAGTACTATTTGCACATAGTAAAGTGCAATGTCATGTCAGAAATGGCTGAGAAAATTAGGTAATAACACGAAACAAATGCAAGGCAATATAAGGTATATGTATAGCTTGGAAATTCTGATCGTTGCTCGCTCGCTCCGCTCGCTCGTAAAAATCTAGTCCAACCTCACAACCGATCCGACACGTTCGCAAATTCGATATATTTCGCCACCATATCGAATAATGAACGCAAGATGTATGGTTTTAGGTTAGGCTATAGCTTTCGAGCGAGCGCCGCGAGCGAGAGACGCGTAAAGCTGTGTCACAAACCAACGGTTTGGCACATACGGACGTTGAAATATTCGCACCAGCCCGAGGAGCCGGATGTCTTTATCGAATTGCCTACTGACAAATGTTTACAGTTTATGAATAGTTTCACAAAAATAGTACTATTTCCACATAGTAAAGTGCAATCTGATGACAGAAATGGCTGACAAAATTAGGTAATAACACGAAATATATGCAAGGCAATATAAGGTATATGTATAGCTTGGAAATTGTGATCGTTGCTCGCTCGCTCCGCTCGCTCGTAAAAATCTAGTCCAACCTTACAACCGATACGACACGTTCGCAAATTTGAAATAAGTCGCCACCATATCGAATAATGAACGCAAGATGGATTGGTTTTCGGGAGGGCAATAGTTTTCGAGCGAGCGCAGCGAGCGAGGGACGCCTAAAGGTGAGTCACAAACCAACGGTTTGGCACATACGGACAATGAAATATTCGCACCAGCCCGAGGAGCCGGAAGTCTTTATCGAATTGCCTACTGACAAATGTATACAGTTTATGAATAGTTTCACATAAATAGTACTATTTCCACATACTACAGTGCAATGTGATGTCCGAAATGTCTGAGAAAATTAGGCAATAACACGAAACAAATGCAAGGCAATATAAGGTATATGTATAGCTTGGAAATTGTGATCGTTGCTCGCTCGCTCCGCTCGCTCGTAAAAATCTATTCCAACCTAACAACCGATGCGACACGTTCGCAAATTTGAAATAAGTCGCCACCACATCGAATAATGAACGCAAGATGGATTGGTTTTAGGTTGGGCAATAGTTTTCGAGCGAGCGCAGCGAGCGAGGGACGCGTAAAGGTGTGTCACAAACCAACGGTTTGGCACATACGGACATTGAAATATTCGCACCAGCCCGAGGAGCCGGAAGTCTTTATCGAATTGCCTACTGACAAATGTTTACAGTTTATGAATAGTTTCACATAAATAGTACTATTTGCACATAGTAAAGTGCAATGTGATGTCAGAAATGGCTGAGAAAGTTAGGTAATAACACGAAACAAATGCAAGGCAATATAAGGTATATGTATAGCTTGGAAATTGTGATCGTTGCTCGCTCGCTCCGCTCGCTCGTAAAAATCTAGCCCAACCTCACAACCGATCCGACACGTTCGCAAATTCGATATATGTCGCCACCATATCGAATAATGGACGCAAGATGTATGGTTTTAGGTTAGGCTATAGCTTTCGAGCGAGCGCAGCGAGCGAGAGACGCGTAAGGGTGTGTCACAAACCAACGGTTTGGCACATACGGACATTGAAATATTCGCACCAGCCCGAGGAGCCGGAAGTCTTGATTGAATTGCCTACTGACAAATTTTTACAGTTTATGAATAGTTTCACATAAATAGTACTATTTCCACATAGTAAAGTGCAATGTGATGTCAGAAATGGCTGACAAAATTAGGTAATGACACGAAATATATGCAAGGCAATATAAGGTATTTGTATAGCTTGGAAATTGTGATCGTTGCTCGCTCGCTCCGCTCGCTCGTAAAAATCTAGTCCAACCTCACAACCGATCCGACACGTTCGCAAATTCGATATATTTCGCCACCATATCGAATAATGAACGCAAGATGTATGGTTTTAGGTTAGGCTATTGCTTTCGAGCGAGCGCCGCGAGCGAGAGACGCGTAAAGGTGTGTCACAAACCAACGGTTTGGCACATACGGACATTGAAATATTCGCACAAGCCCGAGGAGCCGGAAGTCTTTATCCTATTGCCTACTGACAAATGTTTACAGTTTATGAATAGTTTCACATAAATAGTACTATTTCCACATACTATAGTGCACGTGATGTCCGAAATGTCTGCGAAAATTTGGTAATAACACGAAACAAATGCAAGGCAATATAAGGTATATGTATAGCTTGGAAATTGTGATCGTTGCTCGCTCGCTCCGCTCGCTCGTAAAAATCTAGTCCAACCTCACAACCGATCCGACACGTTCGCAAATTCGATATATGTCGCCACCATATCGAATAGTGAACGCAAGATGTATGGTTTTAGGTTAGGCTATAGCTTTCGAGCGAGCGCAGCGAGCGAGAGAGGCGTAAAGGTGTGTCACAAACCAACGGTTTGGCACATACGGACATTGAAATATTCGCATCAGCCCGAGGAGCCGGAAGCCTTTATCCTATTGCGTACTGACAAATGTTTACAGTTCATGAATAGTTTCACATAAATAGTACTATTTGCACATAGTAAAGTGCAATGTGATGTCAGAAATGGCTGAGAAAATTAGGTAATAACACGAAACAAATGCAAGGCAATATAAGGTATATGTATAGCTTGGAAATTGTGATCGTTGCTCGCTCGCTCTGCTCGCTCGTAAAAATCTAGCCCAACCTCACAACCGATCCGACACGTTCGCAAATTCGATATATGTCGCCACCATATCGAAGAATGGACGCAAGATCTATGGTTTTAGGTTATGCTATAGCTTCGAGCGAGCGCAGCGAGCGAGAGACGCGTAAAGGTGTGTCACAAACCACGGTTTGGCACATACGGACATTGAAATATTCGCACCAGCCCGAGGAGCCGGAAGTCTTTATCCTATTGCCTACTGACAAATGTTTACAGTTTATGAATAGTTTCACATAAATAGTACTATTTCCACATAGTAAAGTGCAATGTGACGTCAGAAATGGCTGAGAAATTTAGGTAATAACACGAGACAAATGCAAGGCAATATAAGGTATATGTATAGCTTGGAAATTGTGATCGTTGCTCGCTCGCTCCGCGCTCGCTCGTAGAAATCTAGTCCAACCTCACAACCGATCCGACACGTTCGCAAATTCGATATATGTCGCCACCATATCCAATAATGAACGCAAGATGTATGGTTTTAGGTAAGGCTATAGCTTTCGAGCGAGCGCAGCGAGCGAGAGACGCGTAAAGGTGTGTCACAAACCAACGGTTTGGCACATACGGACATTGAAATATTCGCACCAACCCGAGGAGCCGGATGTCTTTATCGAATTGCCTACTGACAAATGTTTACAGTTTATGAATAGTTTCACATAAAGAGTGCTATTTCCACATAGTAAAGTGCAATCTGATGACAGAAATGGCTGACAAAATTAGGTAATAACACGAAATATATGCAAGGCAATATAAGGTATATGTATAGCTTGGAAATTGTGATCGTTGCTCGCTCGCTCCGCTCGCTCGTAAAAATCTAGTCCAACCTTACAACCGATACGACACGTTCGCAAATTTGAAATAAGTCGCCACCATATCGAATAATGAACGCAAGATGGATTGGTTTTAGGTTGGGCAATAGTTTTCGAGCGAGCTCAGCGAGCGAGGGACGCCTAAAGGTGAGTCACAAACCAACGGTTTGGCACATACGGACAATGAAACATTCGCACCAACCCGAGGAGCCGGAAGTCTTTATCGAATTGCCTACTGACAAATGTATACAGTTTATGAATAGTTTCACATAAAAAGTACTATTTCCACATACTACAGTGCAATGTGATGTCCGAAATGTCTGAGAAAATTAGGCAATAACACGAAACAATTGCAAGGCAATATAAGGTATATGTATAGCTTGGAAATTGTGATCGTTGCTCGCTCGCTCCGCTCGCTCGTAAAAATCTAGTCCAACCTAACAACCGATGCGACACGTTCGCAAATTTGAAATAAGTCGCCACCACATTCGAATAATGAACGCAAGATGGATTGGTTTTAGGTTGGGCAATAGTTTTCGAGCGAGCGCAGCGAGCGAGGGACGCGTAAAGGTGTGTCACAAACCAACGGTTTGGCACATACGGACATTGAAATATTCGCACAAGCCCGAGGAGCCGGAAGTCTTTATCCTATTGCCTACTGACAAATGTTTACAGTTTATGAATAGTTTCACATAAATAGTACTATTTCCACATACTATAGTGCAACGTGATGTCCGAAGTGTCTGAGAAAATTTGGTAATAACACGAAACAAATGCAAGGCAATATAAGGTATATGTATAGCTTGGAAATTGTGATCGTTGCTCGCTCGCTCCGCTCGCTCGTAAAAATCTAGTCCAACCTCACAACCGATCCGACACGTTCGCAAATTCGATATATGTCGCCACCATATCGAATAATGAACGCAAGATGTATGGTTTTAGGTTAGGCTATAGCTTTCGAGCGAGCGCAGCGAGCGAGAGACGCGTAAAGGTGTGTCACAAACCAACGGTTTGGCACATACAGACATTGAAATATTCGCACCAGCCCGAGGAGCCGGAAGTCTTATCCTATTGCCTACTGACAAATGTTTACAGTTTATGAATAGTTTAACATAAATAGTACTATTTGCACATAGTAAAGTGCAATGTGATGTCAGAAATGGCTGAGAAAATTAGGTAATAACACGAAACAAATGCAAGGCAATATAAGGTATATGTATAGCTTGGAAATTCTGATCGTTGCTCGCTCGCTCCGCTCGCTCGTAAAAATCTAGTCCAACCTCACAACCGATCCGACACGTTCGCAAATTCGATATATGTCGCCACCATATCGAATAATGGACGCAAGATGTATGGTTTTAGGTTAGGCTATAGCTTTCGAGCGAGCGCAGCGAGCGAGAGACGCGTAAAGGTGTGTCACAAACCAACGGTTTGGCACATACGGACATTGAAATATTCGCACCGGCCCGAGGAGCCGGAAGTCTTGATTGAATTGCCTACTGACAAATATTTACAACAGTTTATGAATAGTTTCACATAAATAGTACTATTTCCACATAGTAAAGTGCAATGTGATGTCAGAAATGGCTGACAAAATTAGGTAATGACACGAAATATATGCAAGGCAATATAAGGTATATGTATAGCTTGGAAATTGTGATCGTTGCTCGCTCGCTCCGCTCGCTCGTAAAAATCTAGTCCAACCTTACAACCGATACGACACGTTCGCAAATTTGAAATAAGTCGCCACCATATCGAATAATGAACGCAAGATGGATTGGTTTTAGGTTGGGCAATAGTTTTCGAGCGAGCTCAGCGACCGAGGGACGCCTAAAGGTGAGTCACAAACCAACGGTTTGGCACATACGGACAATGAAATATTCGCACCAGCCCGAGGAGCCGGAAGTCTTTATCGAATTGCCCACTGACAAATGTTTACAGTTTATGAATAGTTTCACATAAATAGTACTATTTGCACATAGTAAAGTGCAATGTGATGTCAGAAATGGGTGAGAAAATTAGGTAATAACACGAAACAAATGCAAGGCAATATAAGGTATATGTATAGCTTGGAAATTGTGATCGTTGCTCGCTCGCTCCGCTCGCTCGTAAAAATCTAGCCCAACCTCACAACCGATCCGACACGTTCGCAAATTCGATATATGTCGCCACCATATCGAATAATGAACGCAAGATGTATGGTTTTAGGTTAGGCTATAGCTTTCGAGCGAGCGCAGCGAGCGAGAGAGGCGTAAAGGTGTGTCATAAACCAACGGTTTGGCACATACGGACATTGAAATATTCGCACCAGCCCGAGGAGCCGGAAGTCTTTATCCTATTGCGTACTGACAAATGTTTACAGTTCATGAATAGTTTCACATAAATAGTACTATTTGCACATAGTAAAGTGCAATGTGATGTCAGAAATGGCTGAGAAAATTAGGTAATAATACGAAACAAATGCAAGGCAATATAAGGTATATGTATAGCTTGGAAATTCTGATCGTTGCTCGCTCGATCCGCTCGCTCGTAAAAATCTAGTCCAACCTCACAACCGATCCGACACGTTCGCAAATTCGATATATTTCGCCACCATATCGAATAATGAACGCAAGATGTATGGTTTTAGGTTAGGCTATAGCTTTCGAGCGAGCGCCGCGAGCGAGAGACGCGTAAAGGTGTGTCACAAACCATCGGTTGGCACATACGGACATTGAAACATTCGCACCAGCCCGAGGAGCGGGAAGTCTTTATCCTATTGCCTACTGACAAATGTTTACAGTTTATGAATAGTTTCACATAAATAGTACTATTTGCACATAGTAAAGTGCAATGTGATGTCAGAAATGGCTGAGAAAGTTAGGTAATAACACGAAACAAATACAAGGCAATATAAGGTATATGTATAGCTTGGAAATTGTGATCGTTGCTCGCTCGCTCTGCTCGCTCGTAAAAATCTAGCCCAACCTCACAACCGTTCCGACACGTTCGCAAATTCGATATATGTCGCCACCATATCGAATAATGGACGCAAGATGTATGGTTTTAGGTTAGGCTATAGCTTTCGAGCGAGCGCAGCGAGCGAGAGACGCGTAAAGGTGTGTCACAAACCAACGGTTTGGCACATGCGGACATTGAAATATTCGCACCAGCCCGAGGAGCCGGAAGTCTTGATTGAATTGCCTCCTGACAAATTTTTACAGTTTATGAATAGTTTCACATAAATAGTACTATTTCCACATAGTAAAGTGCAATGTGATGTCAGAAATGGCTGACAAAATTAGGTAATGACACGAAATATATGCAAGGCAATATAAGGTATATGTATAGCTTGGAAATTGTGATCGTTGCTCGCTCGCTCTGCTCGCTCGTAAAAATCTAGCCCAACCTCACAACCGATCCGACACGTTCGCAAATTCGATATATGTCGCCACCATATCGAATAATGAACGCAAGATATATGGTTTTAGGTTAGGCTATAGCTTTCGAGCGAGCGCCGCGAGCGAGAGACGCGTAAAGGTGTGTCACAAACCAACGGTTTGGCACATACGGACATTGAAATATTCGCACAAGCCCGAGGAGCCGGAAGTCTTTATCCTATTGCCTACTGACAAATGTTTACAGTTTGTGAATAGTTTCACATAAATAGTACTATTTCCACATACTATAGTGCAACGTGATGTCCGAAATGTCTGAGAAAGTTTGGTAATAACACGAAACAAATGCAAGGCAATATAAGGTATATGTATAGCTTGGAAATTGTGATCGTTGCTCGCTCGCTCCGCTCGCTCGTAAAAATCTAGTCCAACCTCACAACCGATCCGACACGTTCGCAAATTCGATATATGTCGCCACCATATCGAATAATGAACGCAAGATGTATGGTTTTAGGTTAGGCTATAGCTTTCGAGCGAGCGCAGCGAGCGAGAGAGGCGTAAAGGTGTGTCACAAACCAACGGTTTGGCACATACGGACATTGAAATATTCGCACCAGCCCGAGGAGCCGGAAGTCTTTATCCTATTGCGTACTGACAAATGTTTACAGTTCATGAATAGTTTCACATAAATAGTACTATTTGCACATAGTAAAGTGCAACTGTGATGTCAGAAATGGCTGACGAAAATTAGGTACTAACACGAAACAAATGCAAGGACATATAAGGTATATGTATAGCTTGGAAATTGTGACTCGTTGCTCGCTCGCTCCTGCTCGCTCGAAAAAATCTAGTCCAACCTCACAACCGATCCGACACGTTCGCAAATTTGAAATATGTCGCCACCATATCGAATAATGAACGGAAGATGGATTGGTTTTAGGTTAGGCTATAGCTTTCATGCGAGCGCAGCGAACGAGAGACGCGTAAAGGTGTGTCACAAACCAACGGTTTGGCACATACGGACATTGAAATATTCGCACCAGCCCGAGGAGCCGGAAGTCTTTATCCTATTGCCTTCTGACAAATGTTTACGGTTTACCAATAGTTTCACATAATTAGTACCGTTTCCTCATAGTACAGTGCAACGTGATGTCCGAAATGGCTGACAAAATTAGGTACAAGCACGAAATATATGGAAGGCAATATAAGGTATATGTATAGCTTGGAAATTGTGACCGTTGCTCGCTCGCTCCGCTCGCTCGTAAAAATCTAGCCCAACCTCACAACCGATCCGACACGTTCGCAAATTTGAAATCATGTCGCCATCATATCGAATAATGAACGCAAGATGGATTGGTTTTAGGTTAGGCTATAGTTTTCGAGCGAGCGCCGCGAGCGAGAGACGCGTAAAGGTGTGTCATAAACCAACGGTTTGGCACATACGGACATTGAAATATTCGCACCAGCCCGAGGAGCCGGAAGTATTTATCCTATTGCCTACCGACACATGTTTACAGTTTATGAATAGTTTCACATAAACAGTACTATTTCCTCATAGTACAGTGCAATGTGATGTCCGAAATGGCTGACAAAATTAGGTAATAACACGAAATATATGGAAGGTAATATAAGGTATATGTATAGCTTAGAAATTGTGACCGTTGCTCGCTCGCTCCGCTTGCTCGTAAAAATCTAGTCCAACCTCACAACCGATCCCACACCTTCGCAAATTTGAATTATGTCGCCACCATATCGAATAATGAACGGAAGATGGATTGGTTTTAGGTTAGGCTATAGCTTTCGTGCGATCGCAGCGAACGAGAGACGCGTAAATGTGTGTCACAAACCATCGGTTTGGCACATACGGACATTGATATATTCGCACCAGCCCGAGGAGCCGGAAGTCTTTATCCTATTGCCTTCTGACAAATGCTTACGGTTTACCAATAGTTTCACATAATTAGTACCGTTTCCTCATAGTACAGTGCAACGTGATGTCCGAAATGGCTGACAAAATTAAGTACAAGCACGAAATATATGCAAGACAATATATGGTATATGTATAGCTCGGAAATTGTGACCGTTGCTCGCTCGCTCCGCTCGCTCGTAAAAATCTAGACCAACCGCTCAACCGATCCGACACGTTCCCAAATTTGAAATATGTCGCCATCATATCGAATAATGAACGCAAGATGGATTGGTTTTAGGTTAGGCTATAGTTTTCGAGCGAGCGCAGCGAGCGAGAGACGCGTATAGGTGTGTCATAAACCAACGGTTTGGCACATACGGACATTGAAATATTCGCACCAGCCCGAGGAGCCGGAAGTATTTATCCTATTGCCTACCGACACATGTTTACAGTTTATGAATAGTTTCACATAAATAGTACTATTTCCACATAGTACAGTGCAATGTGATGTCCGAAATGGCAGACAAAATTAGGTAATAACACGACATATATGCAAGGCAATATAAGGTGTATGTATAGGTTGGAAATTGTGATCGTTGCTCGCTCGCTCCGCTCGCTCGAAAAAATCTAGTCCAACCTCACAACCGATCCGACACGTTCGCAAATTTGAAATATGTCGCCACCATATCGAATAATGAACGGAAGATGGATTGGTTTTAGGTTAGGCTATAGCTTTCGTGCGAGCGCAGCCAACGAGAGACGCGTAAAGGTGTGTCACAAACCAACGGTTTGGCACATACGGACATTGAAATATTCGCACCAGCCCGAGGAGCCGGAAGTCTTTATCCTATTGCCTTCTGACAAATGTTTACGGTTTACCAATAGTTTCACATAATTAGTACCGTTTCCTCATAGTACAGTGCAGCGTGATGTCCGAAATGGCTGACAAAATTAGATACAAGCTCGAAATATATGCAAGACAATATATGGTATATGTATAGCTTGGAAATTGTGACCGTTGCTCGCTCGCTCCGCTCGCTCGTAAAAATCTAGTCCAACCTCACAGCCGATCCGACACGTTCGCAAATTTGAAATATGTCGCCACCATATCCAACAATGAACGGAAGATGGATTGGTTTTAGGTTAGGCTATAGCTTTCGTGCGAGCGCAGCGAGCGAGAGACGCGTAAAGGTGTGTCACAAACCATCGGTTTGGCACATACGGACATTGAAACATTCGCACCAGCCCGAGGAGCCGGAAGTCTTTATCCTATTGCCTACTGACAAATGCTTACAGTTTATGAATAGTTTCACATAAATAGTACTATTTCCACATATAACAGTGCAATGTGATGTCCAAAATGGCTGACAAAAGTAGGTAATAATAAGAAATATAAGCAAGGCAATATAAGGTATATGTATAGCTTGGAAATTGTGACCGTTGCACGCTCGCTCCGCTCGCTCGTAAAAATCTCGTCCAACCTCACAACCGATCCGACACGTTCCCCAAATTTGAAATATGTCGCCACCATATCCAATAATGAACGGAAGATGGATTGGTTTTAGGTTAGGCTATAGCTTTCGTGAGAACGCAGCGAGCGAGAGACGCGTAAAGGTGTGTCATAAACCAACGGTTTGGCACATACGGACATTGAAATATTCGCACCAGCCCGAGGAGCCGGAAGTATTTATCCTATTGCCTACCGACACATGTTTACAGTTTATGAATAGTTTCACATAAACAGTACTATTTCCTCATAGTACAGTGCAATGTGATGTCCGAAATGGCTGACAAAATTAGGTAATAACACGAAATATATGGAAGGCAATATAAGGTATATGTATAGCTTGGAAATTGTGACCGTTGCTCGCTCGCTCCGCTCGCTCGTAAAAATCTAGTCCAACCTCACAACCGACCCCACACGTTCGCAAATTTGAATTATGTCGCCACCATATCGAATAATGAACGCAAAAATGGATTGGTTTTAGGTTAGGCTATAGTTTTCGAGCGAGCGCAGCGAGCGAGAGACGCGTATAGGTGTGTCAGAAACCAACGGTTTGGCACATACGGACATTGAAATATTCGCACCAGCCCGAGGAGCCGGAAGTCTTTATCCTATTGCCTTCTGACAAATGTTTACGGTTTACCAATAGTTTCACATAATTAGTACCGTTTCCTCATAGTACGGTGCAACGTGATGTCCGAAATGGCTGACAAAATTAGGTACAAGCACGAAATATATGCAAGACAATATATGGTATATGTATAGCTTGGAAATTGTGACCGTTGCTCGCTCGCTCCGCTCGCTCGTAAAAATCTAGCCCAACCTCACAACCGATCCGAAACGTTCGCAAATTTGAAATATGTCGCCATCATATCGAATAATGAGCGCAAGATGGATTGGTTTTAGGTTAGGCTATAGTTTTCGAGCGAGCGCCGCGAGCGTGAGACGCGTAAAGGTGTGTCATAAACCAACGGTTTGGCACATACGGACATTGAAATATTCGCACCAGCCCGAGGAGCCGGAAGTATTTATCCTATTGCCTACCGACACATGTTTACAGTTTATGAATAGTTTCACATAAACAGTACTATTTCCTCATAGTACAGTGCAATGTGATGTCCGAAATGGCTGACAAAATTAGGTAATAACACGAAATATATGGAAGGCAATATAAGGTATATGTATAGCTTGGAAATTGTGAACGTTGCTCGCTCGCTCCGCTCGCTCGTAAAAATCTAGTCCAACCTCACAACCGATCCCACACCTTCGCAAATTTGAATTATGTCGCCACCATATCGAATAATGAACGGAAGATGGATTGGTTTTAGGTTAGGCTATAGCTTTCGTGCGATCGCAGCGAACGAGAGACGCGTAAAGGTGTGTCACAAACCATCGGTTTGGCACATACGGACATTGATATATTCGCACCAGCCCGAGGAGCCGGAAGTCTTTATCCTATTGCCTTCTGACAAATGTTTACGGTTTACCAATAGTTTCACATAATTAGTACCGTTTCCTCATAGTACAGTGCAACGTGATGTCCGAAATGGCTGACAAAATTAGGTACAAGCACGAAATATATGCAAGACAATATATGGTATATGTATAGCTCGGAAATTGTGACCGTTGCTCGCTCGCTCCGCTCGCTCGTAAAAATCTAGACCAACCCCTCAACCGATCCGACACTTTCCCAAATTTGAAATATGTCGCCATCATATCGAATAATGAACGCAAGATGGATTGGTTTTAGGTTAGGCTATAGTTTTCGAGCGAGCGCAGCGAGCGAGAGACGCGTATAGGTGTGTCATAAACCAACGGTTTGGCACATACGGACATTGAAATATTCGCACCAGCCCGAGGAGCCGGAAGTATTTATCCTATTGCCTACCGACACATGTTTACAGTTTATGAATAGTTTCACATAAATAGTACTATTTCCTCATAGTACAGTGCAATGTGATGTCCGAAATGGCTGACAAAATTAGGTAATAACACGAAATATATGGAAGGCAATATAAGGTATATGTATAGCTTGGAAATTGTGACCGTTGCTCGCTCGCTCCGCTCGCTCGTAAAAATCTAGTCCAACCTCACAACCGATCCCACACGTTCGCAAATTTGAAATATGTCGCCACCATATCGAATAATGAACGGAAGATGGATTGGTTTTAGGTTAGGCTATAGTTTTCGAACGAGCGCAGCGAGCGAGAGACGCGTAAAGGTGTGTCATAAACCAACGGTTTGGCACATACGGACATTGAAATATTCGCACCAGCCCGAGGAGCCGGAAGTATTTATCCTATTGCCTACCGACACATGTTTACAGTTTATGAATAGTTTCACATAAATAGTACTATTTCCACATAGTACAGTGCAATGTGATGTCCGAAATGGCTGACACAATTAGGTACTAGCACGAAATATATGCAAGGCAATATATGGTATATGTATAGCTTGGAAATTGTGACCATTGCTCGCTCGCTCCGCTCGCTCGCAAAAATCTAGTCCAACCTCACAAGCGATCCGACACGTTCGCAAATTTGAAATATGTCGCCACCATATCGAATAATGAACGGAAGATGGATTGGTTTTAGGTTAGGCTATAGCTTTCGTGCGAGCGCAGCGAGCGAGAGACGCGTAAAGGTATGTCACAAACCAACGGTTTGGCACATACGGACATTGAAATATTCGCACCAGCCCGAGGAGCCGAAAGTCTTTATCCTATTGCCTTCTGACAAATGTTTACGGTTTACCAACAGTTTCACTTAATTAGTACCGTTTCCTCATAGTACAGTGCAATGTGATGTCCGAAATGGCAGACAAAATTAGGTAATAACACGACATATATGCAAGGCAATATATGGTGTATGTATAGGTTGGAAATTGTGATCGTTGCTCGCTCGCTCCGCTCGCTCGAAAACTATAGTCCAACCTCAAACCGATCCCCACACGTTCGCAAATTTGAATATGTCG
>NW_026109417.1:0-39676 GCF_024516045.1 Bombus affinis | reverse complement strand
GTATATAACGTTATACGTCATATAGTGATGCAGTATTACGTTATACGTTATGACGTAATAGTATATATCGTTGTACGTCACATAGTGATGCAACATATCGTTATACCTTATAGCGTAATAGTGTAAAACGTTATACGTCATATAGTGATGCAATATAACGTTATACGTTCTTTAGTGATGCGATATAACGTTCTGAGTTATAACGTTATAGTATATAACGTTATACGTCATATAGTGATGCAATATAACGTTATACGTCCTATAGTGATGCGATATAACGTTCTGCGTTATAACATATTAGTATATAACGTTATGCGTCATATAGTGATGCAATATATCGTTATACCTTATAGCGTAATAGTATATAACGTTATACGTCATATAGTGATGCAACATAACGTTATACGTCATATAGTGAACCAATATAACTTTCTGCGTCCTATAGTGATGCGATATAACGTTCGACGTTATAACATATTAGTATATAACGTTATACGTCATATACTGATGCAATATAACGTTATACGTCCTATAGTGATGAGATATAACGTTCTGCGTTATAACGTAATAGTATATAACGTTATACGTCATATAGTGATGCAATATAACGTTATACGGCCTATAGTGATGCGATATAACGTTCTGCGTTATAACATATTAGTATATAACGTTATACGCCATATAGTGATGCAAGATATCGTTATACCTTATAGCGTAATAGTATATAACGTTATACGTCATATAGTGATGCAATATAACGTTATACGTCATATAGTGATGCAATAAAGCGTTATACCTTATAGCGTAATAGTATATAACGTTATACGTCATATAGTGATGGAATATAACATTATACGTCCTATAGTTATGCGATATAACGTTATATGTTATAACGTAATTGTATATAACGTTATACGTCATATAGTGATGCAATATATCGTTATACCTTATAGAGTAACAGTATATAACGTTATACGACATATAGTGATGCAATACAACGTTATTCGTTATAGCGTAATATTATATAACGTTATACGTCATATAGTGATGCGATATAACGT
The DNA here is from genome assembly GCF_024516045.1 of Bombus affinis. Classification (NCBI taxonomy): domain Eukaryota; kingdom Metazoa; phylum Arthropoda; class Insecta; order Hymenoptera; family Apidae; genus Bombus; species Bombus affinis. The sequence continues at coordinate 38,615 of NW_026109417.1, read as the reverse complement.
TATGCGTTATAACATATTAGTAAATAACATTATACGTCATATAGAGATGCAATATAACGTTATACGGCATATAGTGAAGCAATATAGCGTTATACGTCATACAGTGATGCAATATATCGTTATATCTTATAGCGTAATAGTATATAACGTTATACGTCATATAGTGATGCAGTACATCCATATACCTCATAACGTATTAGTATATAACGTTATACGTCATATAGTGATGCAATATATCGTTATACCTTATAGCGTAATAGTGTAAAACGTTATACGTCATAGAGTGATGCAATATAACGTTATACGTCCTATAGTGATGCGATACAACGTTCTGCGTTATAACATAATAGTATATAACGTTATACGTCATATAGTGATGCAATATAACGTTATACGTCCTATAGTGATGCGATATAACGTTCTGCGTTATAACATATTAGTATATAACGTTATACGTCATATAGTGATGCAGTATTACGTTATACGTTATGACGTAATAGTATATATCGTTGTACGTCACATAGTGATGCAACATATCGTTATACCTTATAGCGTAATAGTGTAAAACGTTATACGTCATATAGTGATGCAATATAACGTTATACGTTCTTTAGTGATGCGATATAACGTTCTGAGTTATAACGTAATAGTATATAACGTTATACGTCATATAGTGATGCAATATAACGTTATACGTCCTATAGTGATGCGATATAACGTTCTGCGTTATAACATATTAGTATATAACGTTATGCGTCATATAGTGATGCAATATATCGTTATACCTTATAGCGTAATAGTATATAACGTTATACGTCATATAGTGATGCAACATAACGTTATACGTCATATAGTGAACCAATATAACTTTCTGCGTCCTATAGTGATGCGATATAACGTTCGACGTTATAACATATTAGTATATAACGTTATACGTCATATACTGATGCAATATAACGTTATACGTCCTATAGTGATGGGATATAACGTTCTGCGTTATAACGTAATAGTATATAACGTTATACGTCATATAGTGATGCAATATAACGTTATACGGCCTATAGTGATGCGATATAACGTTCTGCGTTATAACATATTAGTATATAACGTTATACGTCATATAGTGATGCAGTATTACGTTATACGTTATGACGTAATAGTATATATCGTTGTACGTCACATAGTGATGCAACATATCGTTATACCTTATAGCGTAATAGTGTAAAACGTTATACGTCATATAGTGATGCAATATAACGTTATACGTTCTTTAGTGATGCGATATAACGTTCTGAGTTATAACGTAATAGTATATAACGTTATACGTCATATAGTGATGCAATATAACGTTATACGTCCTATAGTGATGCGATATAACGTTCTGCGTTATAACATATTAGTATATAACGTTATGCGTCATATAGTGATGCAATATATCGTTATACCTTATAGCGTAATAGTATATAACGTTATACGTCATATAGTGATGCAACATAACGTTATACGTCATGTAGTGAACCAATATAACTTTCTGCGTCCTATAGTGATGCGATATAACGTTCGACGTTATAACATATTAGTATATAACGTTATACGTCATATACTGATGCAATATAACGTTATACGTCCTATAGTGATGGGATATAACGTTCTGCGTTATAACGTAATAGTATATAACGTTATACGTCATATAGTGATGCAATATAACGTTATACGGCCTATAGTGATGCGATATAACGTTCTGCGTTATAACATATTAGTATATAACGTTATACGCCATATAGTGATGCAAGATATCGTTATACCTTATAGCGTAATAGTATATAACGTTATACGTCATATAGTGATGCAATATAACGTTATACGTCATATAGTGATGCAATAAAGCGTTATACCTTATAGCGTAATAGTATATAACGTTATACGTCATATAGTGATGGAATATAACATTATACGTCCTATAGTTATGCGATATAACGTTATATGTTATAACGTAATTGTATATAACGTTATACGTCATATAGTGATGCAATATATCGTTATACCTTATAGAGTAACAGTATATAACGTTATACGACATATAGTGATGCAATACAACGTTATTCGTTATAGCGTAATAGCATATAACGTTATACGTCATGTAGTGATGCAATACAACGTTATACGACATATAGCGATGCAATATAACGTTATACGTCATATAGTGATGCTATATAACGTTATACATCACATAGAGATGCAGTACGTCGTTATACCTTATTCCGTAATAGTATATAACGTTATACGTCATATAGTGGTGGAGTGTAATGTTATACCTTATGACGTAATAGTATATAACGTTATACGTCATATAGTGATGCAATATAATGTTATACGTCATATAGTGTTGCAATATATCGCTATAACTTATAGCGTTATAGTATATAACGTTATACGTCATATAATGACGCAATATACCGTTATACCTTATAGCGTAATATTATATAACGTTGTACGTCATATAGTGATGCAATATAACGTTCTACGTCATATTGTGATGCAATATAATGTTATACGTCATAGAGTGGTGCAATATAACGTTATCACTTCATAACGTAATAGTATATAACGTTATACGTCTTATAGTTAAGCAATATAACGTTATACGTTATAACGTAATAGTATATAACGTTATATGTCATATAGTGATGCAGTATTACGTTATACGTTATGACGTAATAGTATATATCGTTGTACGTCACATAGTGATGCAACATATCGTTATACCTTATAGCGTAATAGTGTAAAACGTTATACGTCATATAGTGATGCAATATAACGTTATACGTTCTTTAGTGATGCGATATAACGTTCTGAGTTATAACGTAATAGTATATAACGTTATACGTCATATAGTGATGCAATATAACGTTATACGTCCTATAGTGATGCGATATAACGTTCTGCGTTATAACATATTAGTATATAACGTTATGCGTCATATAGTGATGCAATATATCGTTATACCTTATAGCGTAATAGTATATAACGTTATACGTCATATAGTGATGCAACATAACGTTATACGTCATACAGTGAACCAATATAACTTTCTGCGTCCTATAGTGATGCGATATAACGTTCGACGTTATAACATATTAGTATATAACGTTATACGTCATATACTGATGCAATATAACGTTATACGTCCTATAGTGATGAGATATAACGTTCTGCGTTATAACGTAATAGTATATAACGTTATACGTCATATAGTGATGCAATATAACGTTATACGGCCTATAGTGATGCGATATAACGTTCTGCGTTATAACATATTAGTATATAACGTTATACGCCATATAGTGATGCAAGATATCGTTATACCTTATAGCGTAATAGTATATAACGTTATACGTCATATAGTGATGCAATATAACGTTATACGTCATATAGTGATGCAATAAAGCGTTATACCTTATAGCGTAATAGTATATAACGTTATACGTCATATAGTGATGGAATATAACATTATACGTCCTATAGTTATGCGATATAACGTTATATGTTATAACGTAATTGTATATAACGTTATACGTCATATAGTGATGCAATATATCGTTATACCTTATAGAGTAACAGTATATAACGTTATACGACATATAGTGATGCAATACAACGTTATTCGTTATAGCGTAATAGCATATAACGTTATACGTCATGTAGTGATGCAATACAACGTTATACGACATATAGCGATGCAATATAACGTTATACGTCATATAGTGATGCTATATAACGTTATACATCACATAGAGATGCAGTACGTCGTTATACCTTATTCCGTAATAGTATATAACGTTATACGTCATATAGTGGTGGAGTGTAATGTTATACCTTATGACGTAATAGTATATAACGTTATACGTCATATAGTGATGCAATATAATGTTATACGTCATATAGTGTTGCAATATATCGCTATAACTTATAGCGTTATAGTATATAACGTTATACGTCATATAATGACGCAATATACCGTTATACCTTATAGCGTAATATTATATAACGTTGTACGTCATATAGTGATGCAATATAACGTTCTACGTCATATTGTGATGCAATATAATGTTATACGTCATAGAGTGGTGCAATATAACGTTATCACTTCATAACGTAATAGTATATAACGTTATACGTCTTATAGTTATGCAATATAACGTTATACGTTATAACGTAATAGTATATAACGTTATACGTCATATAGTGATGCATTATAACATTATACGTCCTATAGTGATGCCATATAACGTTATGCGTTATAACGTAATAGTATATAATGTTATACGTCATAGAGTGGTGCAATATAACGTTATCACTTCATAACGTAATAGTATATAATGTTATACGTCATACAGTGATGCAATATAACGTTATTCCTGCATAACGTAGTAGTATATACCGTTATACGTCATATGGTTATGCAATGTAACGTTATACGTTATGGCGTAATAGTATATAACGTTATACGTCATATAGTGGTGCAATATAACGTTATACGTTCTATAGTGATGCCATATAACGTTATGCGTTATAACGTGATAGTATATAACGTTATACATCATATAGTGATGCAATACAACGTTATACGTCCTATGGTAACACATTATATAGTTATACGTTATAACGTAATAGTATATAACGTTATACGTCATAGAGTGGTGCAATATAACGTTATTACTTCATAACGTAATAGTATATAATGTTATGCGCCATACAGTGATGCAATATAGCGTTATTCCTTCATAACGTAATAGTATATAACGTTATACGTCATATAGTGGTGCAATGTAACGTTATACGTCATATAGTGATGCCATATAACGTTATGCGTTATAACGTAATAGCATATAACGTTATACATCGTATAGTGATGCAATATAACGTTATTCCTTCATATCGTAGTAGTATATAACGTTATACGTCATATAGTGATGCAATATAACGTTATACGTCAGATAGTGCTGCTATATGACGTTATACGTCACATAGTGATGCAGTACATCGTTATACCTTATAGCGTAATAGTATATAACGTTATACGTAATATAGTGATGCAATACGACGTTATACGGCATATAGCGATGCAATATAATGTTATACGTCATATAGTGATGCTATATAACGTTATACATCACATAGTGATGCAGTACATCGTTATACCTTATAGCGTAATAGTATATAACGTTATACGTCATTTGTGATGCAATAAAACGTTCTACGTGAAATAGTGATGCAAAATAATGTTATACGTCATATAGTGATGCAATATATCGATATACCTTATAGCGTAATAGTATATAACGTTATACGTCATATAGTGATGCAATAGAACGTTATTCGTTATAACGTAATAGTATATAAAGTTATACGTCATATAGTGATGCAATATAATGTTATACGTCATATAGTGATGCAATATATCGTTATACCCTATAGCGTAATAGTAAATAACGTTATACGTCATATAGTGACGCAATATACCGTTATACCTTATAGCGTAATATTATATAACGTTATACGTCATATAGTGATGCAATATATCGTTATACCTTATAGCGTAATAGTATATAAAGTTATACGTCTTATATTGATGCAATATAACGTTCTACGTCATATAGTGGTGCAATATAATGTTATACGTCATATAGTGATGCAATATATCGTTATACCTTATAGCATAATAGTATATAACGTTATACTTCATATAGTGATGCAATATAACGTTATACGTCATATAGTGAAGCAATATAACTTTCTGCGTCCTATAGTGATGCGATATAACGTTCGACGTTATAACATATTAGTATATAACGTTATACGTCATATACTGATGCAATATAACGTTATACGTCCTATAGTGATGAGATATAACGTTCTGCGTTATAACGTAATAGTATATAACGTTATACGTCATATAGTGATGCAATATAACGTTATACGGCCTATAGTGATGCGATATAACGTTCTGCGTTATAACATATTAGTATATAACGTTATACGCCATATAGTGATGCAAGATATCGTTATACCTTATAGCGTAATAGTATATAACGTTATACGTCATATAGTGATGCAATATAACGTTATACGTCATATAGTGATGCAATAAAGCGTTATACCTTATAGCGTAATAGTATATAACGTTATACGTCATATAGTGATGGAATATAACATTATACGTCCTATAGTTATGCGATATAACGTTATATGTTATAACGTAATTGTATATAACGTTATACGTCATATAGTGATGCAATATATCGTTATACCTTACAGAGTAATAGTATATAACGTTATACGACATATAGTGATGCAATACAACGTTATTCGTTATAGCGTAATAGCATATAACGTTATACGTCATGTAGTGATGCAATACAACGTTATACGACATATAGCGATGCAATATAACGTTATACGTCATATAGTGATGCTATATAACGTTATACATCACATAGAGATGCAGTACGTCGTTATACCTTATTCCGTAATAGTATATAACGTTATACGTCATATAGTGGTGGAGTGTAATGTTATACCTTATGACGTAATAGTATATAACGTTATACGTCATATAGTGATGCAATATAATGTTATACGTCATATAGTGTTGCAATATATCGCTATAACTTATAGCGTTATAGTATATAACGTTATACGTCATATAATGACGCAATATACCGTTCTACGTCATATTGTGATGCAATATAATGTTATACGTCATAGAGTGGTGCAATATAACGTTATCACTTCATAACGTAATAGTATATAACGTTATCCGTCTTATAGTTATGCAATATAACGTTATACGTTATAACGTAATAGTATATAACGTTATACGTCATATAGTGATGCAATATAACATTATACGTCCTATAGTGATGCCATATAACGTTATGCGTTATAACGTAATAGTATATAATGTTATACGTCATAGAGTGGTGCAATATAACGTTATCACTTCATAACGTAATAGTATATAATGTTATACGTCATATGGTTATGCAATGTAACGTTATACGTTATGGCGTAATAGTATATAACGTTATACGTCATATAGTGGTGCAATATAACGTTATACGTCATATAGTGATGCAGTACATCCATATACCTCATAACGTATTAGTATATAACGTTATACGTCATATAGTGATGCAATATATCGTTATACCTTATAGCGTAATAGTGTAAAACGTTATACGTCATATAGTGATGCAATATAACGTTATACGTCCTATAGTGATGCGATATAACGTTATGCGTTATAACATATTAGTAAATAACATTATAAGTCATACAGAGATGCAATATAACGTTATACGGCATATAGTGAAGCAATATAGCGTTATACGTCTTATAGTGATGCAGTACATCCATATACCTCATAACGTAGTAGTATATAACTTCATACGTCATATAGTTATGCAATATATCGTTATACGTTATAGCGTAATAGTATATAACGTTATACGTCATATAGTGATGCAGTATAATGTTATACCTTAGGACGTAGTAGTATATAACGTTATACGCCATATAGTGATGCAATATAACGTTCTACGTCATATAGTGATGGAATATAATGATATACGTCATATAGTGATGCAATATATCGTTATTATACCTTATAGCGTTATAGTATATAACGTTATACGTCATATAGTGATGCAGTATAACGTTATACGTTATAACGGAATACTATATAACGTTATACGTCATATAGTGATGCAATATAACGTTATACGTCACATAGTGATGCAATATAATGTTATACGTCACATAGTGATGCAATATATCGTTATACCTTATAGCGTAATAGTAAATAACATTATACGTCATATAGAGATGCAATATAACGTTAAGAGTTATAACGTATTACTATAAGACGTTATACATCATAAAGTGATGCAATATAACGTTATACGTCAGATAGTGATGCAATATAATGTTATACGTCATATAGTGTAGCAATATATCGTTATACCTTATAGCGTAATAGTATATAACGTTATACGTCATATAGTGACGCAATATACCGTTATACCTTATAGCGTAATATTATATAACGCTATACGTCATATAGTGTTGCGATATATCGTTATGCGTTATAATATATTAGTAAATAACATTATACGTCATATAGAGGTGCAATATAACGTTATACGGCATATAGTGAAGCAATATAGCGTTATACGTCATATAGTGATGCAATATATCGTTATACCTTATACCGGAATATTATATAACGTTATACGTCATATAGTGATGCAATATAACGTTATACGGCATATAGTGATGCAGTACATCCTTATACCTCATAACGTAGTAGTATATAACTTCATACGTCATATAGTGATGCAATATATCGTTATACGTTATAGCGTAATAGTATATAACGTTATACCTCCTATAGTGATGCCATAAAACGTTATACGTTATAACGTAATAGTATATATCGTTGTACGTCACATAGTGATGCAACATATCGTTATACCTTATAGCGTAATAGTTTATAACGTTATACGTCATATAGTGATGCAATATAACGTTATACGTCATATAGTGATGCAACAAAGCGTTATACCTTATAGCGTAATAGTATATAACGTTATACGTCATATAGTGATGGAATATAACAGTATACGTCCTATAGTCATGCGATATAACGTTATATGTTATAACGTAATTGTATATAACGTTATACGTCATATAGTGATGCAATATATCGTTATACCTTATAGAGTAATAGTATATAACGTTGTACGACATGTAGTGATGCAATATAACGTTATACGTCCTATTGTGATGCGATATCACGTTCTGCGTTATAACATATTAGTATATAACGTTATACGCCATATAGTGATGCAATACAACGTTATTCTTTATAACGTAATAGTATACAACGTTATACGTCATATTGTGATGCAATATAATGTTATACGTCATATAGCGATGCAAAATAGCGTTATACGTCATATAGTGATGCAATATATCGTTATAACTTATAGCGTAATAGTATATAACGTTATACGTCATATAGTGATGCAGTATAGTGTTATACCTTATGACGTAATAGTATATAACTTTATATGTCATATAGTGATGCAATACAACGTGATACGATACGGCATATAGCGATGCAATATAACGTTATACGTCCTATGGTAATACATTATATAGTTATACGTTATAACGTAATAGTATATAACGTTATACGTCATAGAGTGGTGCAATATAACGTTATTACTTCATAACGTAGTAGTATATAACGTTATACGCCATACAGTGATGCAATATAACGTTATTCCTTCATAACGTAATAGTATATAACGTTATACGTCTTATAGTTATGCAATATAACGTTATTACTTCATAACGTAATAGTATATAATGTTATACGTCATACAGTGATGCAATATAACGTTATTCTTTCATAACGTAATAGTATATAACGTTATACGTCATATAGTGGTGCAATATAACGTTATACGTCATATAGTGATGCCATATAACGTCATGCTTTATAACGTAATAGTATATAACGTTATACATCGTATAGTGATGCAATATAACGTTATTCCTTCATATCGTAGTAGTATATAACGTTATACGTCATATAGTGATGCAATATAACGTTATACGTCCTATAGTGATGCCATATAACGTTATGCGTTATAACGTAATAGTATATAACGTTGTACATCGTATAGTGATGCAATATAACGTTATTCCTTCATATCGTAGTAGTATATAACGTTATACGTCATATAGTGATGCAATATAACGTTATACGTCAGATAGTGATGCTATATAACGCTATACGTCACATAGTGATGCAGTACACCGTTATACCTTATAGCGTAATAGTATATAACGTTATACGTAATATAGTGATGCAATACGACGTTATACGGCATATAGCGATGCAATATAATGTTATACGTCATATAGTGATGCTATATATCGTTATACATCACATAGTGATGCAGTACATCCTTATACCTTATAGCGTAATAGTATATAACGTTATACGTCATTTGTGATCCAATAAAACGTTCTACGTCAAATAGTGATGCAAAATAATGTTATTCGTCATATAGTGATGCAATATATCGATATACCTTATAGCGTAATAGTATATAACGTTATACGTCATATAGTGATGCAATACAACGTTATTCGTTATAACGTAATAGTATATAACGTTATACGTCATATAGTGATGCAATACAACGTTATTCGTTATAACGTAATAGTATATAACATTATACGTCATATAGAGATGCAATATAACGTTATACGGCATATACTGAAGCAATATAGCGTTATACGTCATACAGTGATGCAATATATCGTTATACCTTATAGCGTAATAGTATATAACGTTATACGTCATATAGTGATGCAATATAACGTTATACGTCATATAGTGATGCAGTACATCCATATACCTCATAACGTATTAGTATATAACGTTATACGTCATATAGTGATGCAATATATCGTTATACCTTATAGCGTAATAGTGTAAAACGTTATAAGTCATATAGTGATGCAATAAAACGTTATACGTCCTATAGTGATGCGATATAACGTTCTGCGTTATAACGTAATAGTATATAACGTTATACGTCATATAGTGATGCAATATAACGTTATACGTCCTATAGTGATGCGATATAACGTTCTGCGTTATAACATATTTGTATATAACGTTATACGTCATATAGTGATGCAATATATCGTTATACCTTATAGCGTAATAGTATATAACTTTATACGTCATATAGTGATGCAATTTAATGTTACACGGCATATAGTGATGCAATATAATGTTACACGGCATATAGTGATTCAATATATCGTTATACCTTATAGCGTGATAGTATATAACGTTATACGTCATATAGTGATGCAATATAACGTTATACGTCATATAGTGAAGCAATATAACGTTATGCGTCCTACAGTGATGCGATATAACGTTCGACGTTATAACATATTAGTATATAACGTTATACGTCATATAGTGATGCAATATAACGTTATACGTCCTATAGTGATGCGATATAACGTTCTGCGTTATAACGTAATAGTATATAACGTTATACGTCATATAGTGATGCAATATAACGTTATACGTCCTATAGTGATGTGATATAACGTTCTGCGTTATAACATATTAGTATATAACGTTATACGCCATATAGTGATGCAATATATCGTTATACCTTATAGCGTAATAGTATATAACGTTATACGTCATATAGTGATGCAATATAACGTTATACGTCATATAGTGATGCAATAAAGCGTTATACCTTATAGCGTAATAGTATATAACGTTATACGTCATATAGTGATGGAATATAACATTATACGTCCTATAGTCATGCCATATAACGTTATATGTTCTAACGTAATTGTATATAACGTTATACGTCATATAGTGATGCGATATATCGTTATACCTTATAGAGTAATAGTATATAACGTTATACGACATATAGTGATGCAATACAACGTTATTCGTTATAGCGTAATAGCATATAACGTTATACGTCATGTAGTGATGCAATACAACGTTATACGACATATAGCGATGCAATATAACGTTATACGTCATATAGTGATGCTATATAACGTTATACATCACATAGAGATCCAGTACGTCGTTATACCTTATTCCGTAATAGTATATAACGTTATACGTCACATAGTGATGCAGTATAATTCTATACCTTATGACGTAATAGTATATAACGTTATAGGTCATATAGTGATGCAATATAATGTTATACGTCATATAGTGATGCAATATATCTCTATAACTTATAGCGTTATAGTATATAACGTTATACGTCATATAATGACGCAATATACCGTTATACCTTATAGCGTAATATTATATAACGTTGTACGTCATATAGTGATGCAATATAACATTCTACGTCATATTGTGATGCAATATAATGTTATACGTCATATAGCGATGCAATATATCGTTATACCTTATAGCGTAATAGTATATAACGTTATACGTTATATAGTGATGCAATACAACGTTATTCGTTATAACGTAATAGTATATAACGTTATACGTCATATAGTGATGCAATATATCGATATACCTTATAGCGTAATAGTATATAACGTTATACGTCATATAGTGACGCAATATATCGTTATACGTCATATAGTGATGCAATATATCGTTATACCTTATAGCGTAATAGTATATAACGTTATACGTCATATAGTGACGCAATATATCGTTATACCTTATAGCGTAATATTATATAACGTTATACGTCATATAGTGATGCGATATAACGTTATGCGTTATAACATATTAGTAAATAACATTATACGTCATATAGAGATGCAATATAACGTTATACGGCATATAGTGAAGCAATATAGCGTTATACGTCATACAGTGATGCAATATATCGTTATACCTTATAGCGTAATAGTGTATAACGTTATACGTCATATAGTGATGCGATATAACGTTATGCGTTATAACATATTAGTAAATAACATTATAAGTCATACAGAGATGCAATATAACGTTATACGGCATATAGTGAAGCAATATAGCGTTATACGTCATATAGTGATGCAATATATCGTTATACCTTATAGCGTAATAGTATATAACGTTATACGTCATATAGTGACGCAATATATCGTTATGCCTTATAGCGTAATATTATATAACGTTATACGTCATATAGTGATGCAATATAACCTTATACGGCATATAGTGATGCAATATACCGTTATACGTCTTATAGTGATGCAGTACATCCATATACCTCATAACGTAGTAGTATATAACTTCATACGTCATATAGTGACGCAATATATCGTTATACGTTATAGCGTAATAGTATATAACGTTATACGTCATATAGTGATGCAGTATAATTTTATACCTTATGACGTAGTAGTATATAACGTTATACGCCATATAGTGATGCAATATAACGTTCTACGTCATATAGTGATGCAATATAATGTTATACGTCATATAGTGATGCAATATATCGTTGTACAAAATAGCGAAATATTTTATAACGTTATACGTCATATAGTGATGCAATATAACGTTCTACGTCATATAGTGATGCAATATAACGTTATACGTCATATAGTGACGCAATATACCGTTATACCTTATAGCGTAATATTATATAACGTTATACGTCATATAGTGATGCGATATAACGTTATGCGTTATAACATATTAGTAAATAACATTATACGTCATATAGAGATGCAATATAACGTTATACGGCATATAGTGAAGCAATATAGCGTTATACGTCATACAGTGATGCAATATATCGTTATATCTTATAGCGTAATAGTATATAACGTTATACGTCATATAGTGACGCAATATATCGTTATACCTTATAGCATAATATTATATAACGTTATACGTCATATAGTGATGCAATATAACGTTATACGTCATATAGTGATGCAGTACATCCATATACCTCATAACGTAGTAGTTTATAACTTCATACGTCATATAGTGATGCAATATATCGTTATACGTTATAGCGTAATAGTATATAACGTTATACGTCATATAGTGATGCAGTATTACGTTATACGTTATGACGTAATAGTATATATCGTTGTACGTCACATAGTGATGCAACATATCGTTATACCTTATAGCGTAATAGTGTAAAACGTTATACGTCATATAGTGATGCAATATAACGTTATACGGCATATAGTGAAGCAATATGGCGTTATACGTCATATAGCGATGCAATATATCGTTATACCTTATAGCGTAATAGTATATAACGTTATACGTCATATAGTGATGGTATATATCGTTATACATCACATAGTGATGCACTACATCGTTATACCTTATAGCGTAATAGTATATAACGTTATACGTCATATAGTGATGCAATATAACTTTATTTCTTCATATCGTAGTAGTATGTAACGTTATACGTCATATAGTGATGCTATATATCGTTATACATCACATAGTGATGCACTACATCGTTATACCTTATAGCGTAATAGTATATAACGTTATACGTCATATAGTGATGCAATACAACGTTATTCTTTATGACGTAATAGTATATAACGTTATACGTCATATAGTGATGCAATATAATGTTATACGTCATATAGTGATGCAATATATGTTTATACCTTATAGCGAAATAGTATATAACATTATACGTCATATAGTGACGCAATATATCGTTATACCTTATAGCGTAATATTATATAACGTTATACGTCATATAGTGATGCAATATAACGTTATACGGCATATAGTGATGCAATATAACGTTATATGTCATATAGTGATGCAATATGTCGTTATACCTTATAGCGTAATAGTATATAACGTTATACGTCATATAGTGATGCTATATATCGTTATACATCACATAGTGATGCACTACATCGTTATACCTTATAGCGTAATAGTATATAACGTTATACGTCATGTAGTGATGCAGTATAGCGTTATTCCTTCATAACGTAATAGTATATTATGTTATACGTCATACAGTGATGCAATATAACGTTATTCCTTCATATCGTAGTAGTATATATCGTTATGCGTCATATAGTGATGCAGTACATCGTTATACCTTATAGCGTAATAGCATATAACGTTATACGCCATATAGTGATGCAATACGACGTTATTCCTTCATAACATAATAGTGTATAATGTTATACGTCATACAGTGATGCAATATAAAGTTATTCCTTCATATCGTAGTAGTATATAACGTTATACGTCATATAGTGATGCAATATATCGTTGTACAAAATAGCGTAATATTATATAACGTTAAACGTCAAATAGTGATGCAATATAACGTTCTACGTCATATAGTGATGCAATATAATGTTATACGTCATATAGTGATGCAATATATCGATATATCTTATAGCGTAATAGTATATAACGTTGTGCGTCATATAGTGACGCAATATATCGTTATACCTTATAGCGTAATACTATATAACGCTATACGTCATATAGTGATGCGATATAACGTTGTACAAAATAGCGTAATATTATATAACGTTAAACGTCAAATAGTGATGCAATATATCGTTGTACAAAATAGCGTAATATTATATAACGTTAAACGTCAAATAGTGATGCAATATAACGTTCTACGTCATATAGTGATGCAATATAATGTTATACGTCATATAGTGATGCAATATATCGATATACCTTATAGCGTAATAGTATATAACGTTATACGTCATATAGTGATGCAATATAATGTTATACGTCATATAGTGATGCAATATATCGTTATACCTTATAGCGTAATAGTATATAATGTTATACGTCATATAGTGACGCAATATACCGTTATACCTTATAGCGTAATATTATATAACGTTATACGTCATATAGTGATGCGATATAACGTAATGCGTTATTACATATTAGTAAATAACATTATAAGTCATATAGAGATGCAATATAACGTTATACGCCATATAGTGAAGCAATATAGCGTTATACGTCATATAGCGATGCAATACATCGTTATACCTTATAGCGTAATAGTATATAACGTTATACGTCATATAGTGATGGTATATATCGTTATACATCACATAGTGATGCACTACATCGTTATACCTTATAGCGTAATAGTATATCACGTTATACGTCATATAGTGATGCAATATAACTTTATTTCTTCATATCGTAGTAGTATGTAACGTTATACGTCATATAGTGATGCTATATATCGTTATACATCACATAGTGATGCACTACATCGTTATACCTTATAGCGTAATAGTATATAACGTTATACGTCATATAGTGATGCAATATAACGTTATACGTCCTATGGTAATACATTATATAGTTATACGTTACAACGTAATAGTATATAACGTTATACGTCATAGAGTGGTGAATTATAACGATATTACTTCATAACGTAATAGCATATAATGTTATACGTCATACTGTGATGCAATATATCGTTATACCTTATAGCGTAATAGTAAATAACGTTATACGTCATATAGTGACGCAATATACCGTTATACCTTATAGCGTAATATAATATAACGTTATACGTCATATAGTGATGCGATATAACGTTATGCGTTATAACATATTAGTAAATAACATTATAAGTCATATAGAGATGCAATATAACGTTATACGGCATATAGTGAAGCAATATAGCGCTATACGTCATATAGTGATGCAATATATCGTTGTACAAAATAGCGTAATATTATATAACGTTATACGTCATATAGTGATGCAATATAACGTTCTACGTCATATAGTGATGCAATATAATGTTATACGTCATATAGTGATACAATATATCGTTGTACAAAATAGCGTAATAATATATAACGTTATACGTCATATAGTGATGCAATATATCGATATACCTTATAGCGTAATAGTATATAACGTTATACGTCATATAGTGATGCAATACAACGTTATTCGTTATAACGTAATAGTATATAACGTTATACGTCATATAGTGATGCAATATAATGTTATACGTCATATAGTGATGCAATATATTGTTATACCTTGTAGCGTAATAGTATATAAAGTTATGCGTCATATAGTGACGCAATATACCGTTATACCTTATAGCGTAATATTATATAACGTTGTACGTCATATAGTGATGCGATATAACGTTATGCGTTATAACATATTAGTAAATAACATTATAAGTCATACAGAGATGCAATATAACGTTATACGGCATATAGTGAAGCAATATAGCGTTATACGTCATATAGTGATGCAATATATCGTTCTACCATATAGCGTAATAGTATATAACGTTATACGTCATATAGTGACGCAATATATCGTTATACGTCATATAGTGATGCAATATATCGTTATACCTTATAGCGTAATAGTATATAACGTTATACGTCATATAGTGACGCAATATATCGTTATACCTTATAGCGTAATAGTATATAACGTTATACGTCATATAGTGACGCAATATACCGTTATACCTTATAGCGTAATATTATATAACGTCATACGTCCTATAGTGATGCCATATAACGTTATGCGTTATAACGTAATAGTATATAACGTTATACATCGTATAGTGATGCAATATAACGTTATTCCTTCATATCGTAGTAGTATATAACGTTATACGTCATATAGTGATGCAATATAACGTTATACGTCAGATAGTGCTGCTATATAACGTTATACGTCACATAGTGATGCAGTACACCGTTATACCTTATAGCGTAATAGTATATAACGTTATACGTAATATAGTGATGCAATACGACGTTATACGGCATATAGCGATGCAATATAATGTTATACGTCATATAGTGATGCTATATAACGTTATACATCACATAGTGATGCAGTACATCGTTATACCTTATAGCGTAATAGTATATAACGTTATACGTCATTTGTGATGCAATAAAACGTTCTACGTGAAATAGTGATGCAAAATAATGTTATACGTCATATAGTGATGCAATATATCGATATACCTTATAGCGTAATAGTATATAACGTTATACGTCATATAGTGATGCAATATAATGTTATACGTCATATAGTGATGCAATATATCGTTATACCTTATAGCGTAATAGTAAATAACGTTATACGTCATATAGTGACGCAATATACCGTTGTACCTTATAGCGTAATATTATATAACGTTATACGTCATATAGTGATGCGATATAACGTTATGCATTATAACATATTAGTAAATAACATTATAAGTCATATAGAGATGCAATATAACGTTATACGGCATATAGTGAAGCAATATAGCGTTATACGTCATATAGTGCTGCAATATATCGTTATACCTTATAGCGTAATAGTATATAACGTTATACGTCATATAGTGACGCAATATATCGTTATACGCCATATAGTGATGCAATATATCGTTATACCTTATAGCGTAATAGTATATAACGTTATACGTCATATAGTGATGGAATATATCGTTGGACAAAATAGCGTAACATTATATAACGTTATACGTCATATAGTGATGCAATATAACGTTCTACGTCATATAGTGATGCGATATAACGTTATGCGTTATAACATATTAGTAAATAACATTATAAGTCATATAGAGATGCAATATAACGTTATACGGCATATAGTGATGCAATAATCGTTATACCTTATAGCGTTATAGTATATAACGTTATACGTCATATAGTGACGCAATATATCGTTATACCTTATAGCGGAATATTATATAACGTTATACGTCATATAGTGATGCAATATAACCTTATACGGCATATAGTGATGCAATATAACGTTATACGTCATATAGTGATGCAGTACATCCATATACCTCATAACGCAGTAGTATATAACTTCATACGTCATATAGTGATGCAATATATCGTTATACGTTATAGCGTTATAGTATATAACGTTATACGTCATATAGTGATGCAATATATCGTTATACCTTATAGCGTAATAGTATATAACGTTATACGTCATATAGTGATGCAATACAACGTTATACGGCATATAGCGATGCAATATAACGTTATATGTCATATAGTGATGCAGTATAATGTTATACCTTATGACGTAATAGTATATAACGTTATACGCCATATAGTGATGCAATATAACGTTCTACGTCATATAGTGATGCAATATAATGTTACACGTCATACAGTGATGCAATATGTCGTTATACGTCATATAGTGATTCAATATATCGTTGTACAAAATAGCGTAATATTATATAACGTTATACGTCATATAGAGATGCAATATATCGTTGTACCTTAGAGCGTAATATTATATATCGTTATACGTCCTATAGTGATGCAATATAACCTTATACGGCATATAGTGATGCAATATAACGTTATGCGTCATATAGTGATGCAGTACATCCATATACCTCATAACGTAGTAGTATATAACTTCATACGTCATATAGTGATGCAATATATCGTTATACGTTATAGCGTAATAGTATATAACGTTATACGTCATATAGTGATGCAGTATTACGTTATACGTTATGACGTAATAGTATATATCGTTGTACGTCATATAGTGATGCAATATAACGTTATTCCTTCATATCGTAGTAGTATATAACGTTATACGGCATATAGTGAAGCAATATATCGTTATACCTTATAGCGTAATATTATATAACGTTATACGTCATATAGTGATGCAATATATCGTTATACCTTATAGCGTAATAGTATATAACGTTATACGTCAAATAGTGATGCTATATATCGTTATACATCACATAGTGATGCAATATAGCGTTATACGTCATAAAGTGATGCAACATATCGTTATACCTTATAGCGTAATAGTATATAACGTTATACGTCATATAGTGATGCAATATAACGTTATACGGCATATAGTGATGCAATATAACGTTATACGTCATATAGTGATGCGATATATCGTTATACCTTATAGCGTAATAGTATATAACGTTATACGTCATATAGTGATGCTATATATCGTTATACATCACATAGTGATGCACTACATCGTTATACCTTATAGCGTAATAGTATATAACGTTATACGTCATGTAGTGATGCAGTATAGCGTTATTCCTTCATAACGTAATAGTATATAATGTTATACGTCATACAGTGATGCAATATAACGTTATTCCTTCATATCGTAGTAGTATATAACGTTATGCGTCATATATTGATGCAGTACATCGTTATACCTTATAGCGTAATAGTATATAACGTTATACGTCATATAGTGATGCAATACGACGTTATTCCTTCATAACGTAATATTATATAATGTTATACGTCATACAGTGATGCAATATAAAGTTATTCCTTCATATCGTAGTAGTATATAACGTTATACGTCATATAGTGATGCAATATATCGTTGTACAAAATAGCGTAATATTACATAACGTTAAACGTCAAATAGTGATGCAATATAACGTTCTACGTCATATAGTGATGCAATATAATGTTATACGTCATATAGTGATGCAATATATCGATATACCTTATAGCGTAATAGTATATAACGTTATACGTCATATAGTGATGCAATACAACGTTATTCGTTATAACGTAATAGTATATAACGTTATACGTCATATAGTGATGCAATATAATGTTATACGTCATACAGTGATGCAATATATCGATATAACTTATAGCGTAATAGTATATAACGCTATACGTCATATAGTGACGCAATATACCGTTATACCTTATAGCGTAATATTATATAACGTTATACGTCATATAGTGATGCGATATAACGTTATGCGTTATAACATATTAGTAAATAACATTATAAGTCATATAGAGATGCAATATAACGTTATACGGCATATAGTGAAGCAATATAGCGTTATACGTCATATAGTGATGCAATATATCGTTATACCTTATAGCGTAATAGTATATCACGTTATACGTCATATAGTGACGCAATATATCGTTATACCTTATAGCGTAATATTATATAACGTTATACGTCATATAGTGATGCAATGTAACGTTATGCGTTATAACGTATTAGTATATAACGTTATACGTCATATAGTGATGCAATTTGACGTTATACGGCATATAGTGATGCAATATAACGTTATACGTCATATAGTGATGCAGTACATCCTTATACCTCATAACGTAGTTTTATGTAACTTCATACGTCATATAGTGATGCAGTATATCGTGATACGTTATAGCGTAATAGTATATAACGTTATACTTCATATAGTGATGCAGTATTACGTTATACGTTATGACGTAATAGTATATATCGTTGTACGTCACATAGTGGTGCAACATACCGTTATACCTTATAGCGTAATATTGTAAAACGTTATACGTCATATAGTGATACAATATATCGTCATACCTTATAGCGTAATAGTATATAACGTTGTACGTCATATAGTGATGCAATAAAACGTTATGCCTCCTATAGTCATGCCTTATAACGTTATACGTTATAACGTAATAGTATATAACGTTATACGTCATATAGTAATGCAATATAACGTTATACGTCATATAGTAATGCAATATAACGTTATACGTCATATAGTGATGCAATATATCGTTATACCTTATAGCGTAATAGTATATAACGTTATACGTCATGTAGTGATGCAGTATAGCGTTATTCCTTAATAACGTAATAGTATATAATGTTATACGTCATACAGTGATGCAATATAACGTTATTCCTTCATATTGTAGTAGTATATAACGTTATGCGTCATATAGTGATGCAGTACATCGTTATACCTTATAGCGTAATAGTATAAAACGTTATACGTCATATAGTGACGCAATATATCGTTATACCTTATAGCGTATTATTATATAACGTTATACGTCATATAGTAATGCAATATGACGTTATACGGCATATAGTGATGCAATATAACGTTATATGTCATATAGTGATGCAATATATAGTTATACCTTATAGCGTAATAGTATATAACGTTATACGTCATATAGTGATGCAATATAACGTTATACGGCATATAGTGATGCAATATAACGTTATACGTCATATAGTGATGCAATATATCGTTATACCTTATAGCGTAATAGTATATAACGTTATACGTCATATAGTGATGCAATATAACGTTATACGGCATATAGTGATGCAATATAACGTTATACGTCATATAGTGATGCAATATGTCGTTATACCTTATAGCGTAATAGTATATAACGTTATACGTCATATAGTGATGCTATATATCGTTATACATCACATAGTGATGCACTACATCGTTATACCTTATAGCGTAATAGTATATAACGTTATACGTCATGTAGTGATGCAGTATAGCGTTATTCCTTAATAACGTAATAGTATATAATGTTATACGTCATACAGTGATGCAATATAACGTTATTCCTTCATATTGTAGTAGTATATAACGTTATGCGTCATATAGTGATGCAGTACATCGTTATACCTTATAGCGTAATAGTATAAAACGTTATACGTCATATAGTGACGCAATATATCGTTATACCTTATAGCGTATTATTATATAACGTTATACGTCATATAGTGATGCAATATGACGTTATACGGCATATAGTGATGCAATATAACGTTATATGTCATATAGTGATGCAATATATAGTTATACCTTATAGCGTAATAGTATATAACGTTATACGTCATATAGTGATGCAATATAACGTTATACGGCATATAGTGATGCAATATAACGTTATACGTCATATAGTGGTGCAATATATCGTTATACCTTATAGCGTAATAGTATATAACGCTGTACGGCGTATAGTGATGCAATACAACGTTATACGGCATATAGCGATGCAATATAACGTTATACGTTATACGTCATATAGTGATGCAGTATAATGTTATACCTTATGACGTAATAGTATATAACGTTATACGTCATATAGTGATGCAGTACATCGTTATACCTCATAACGTAGTAGTATATAACTTCATACGTCATATAGTGATGCAATATATCGTTATACCTTATAGCGTAAATAGTATATAACGTTATACGTCATATAGTGATGCAATATAATGTTATACGTCATATAGTGATGCAATATATGTTTATACCTTATAGCGAAATAGTATATAACGTTATACGTCATATAGTGACGCCATATATCGTTATGCCATATAGCGTAATATTATTTAACGTCATACGTCATATAGTGATGCAATATAACGTTATACGGCATATAGTGATGCAATATAACGTTATATGTCATACAGTGATGCAAATATATCGTTATACCTTATAGCGTAATAGTATATAACGTTATACGTCATATTGTGATGCTATATTCGTTATACATCACATAGTGATGCACTACATCGTTATACCTTACAGCGTAATAGCATACAACGTTTATACGCCATATAGTGATGCAATACGACGTTATTCCTTCATACATAATAGTGTATAATTGTTATACGTCATACAGTGATGCAATAAAAAGTTATTCCTTCATATCGTAGTAGTATATATCGTTACGCGTCATATAGTGATTGCAGTACATCGTTATACCTTATAGCGTAACAGCATATAACGTTATACGGCATATAGTGATGCAATATAACCGTTATATGTCATATAGTGATGCAATATATCGTTTATACCTTATAGCGTAATAGTAATATAACGTTTATACGTCATATAGTGATGCAATATAACGTTATACGGCATATAGTGATGCAATATAACGTTATACGTCATATAGTGATGCAATATATCGTTATACCTTATAGCGTAATAGTATATAACGTTATACGTCATATAGTGATTGCAATATAACGTTATACGGCATATAGTGATGCAATATAACGTTATACGTCATATAGTGATGCAATATGTCGTTATACCTTATAGCGTAATAGTATATAACGTTATACGTCATATAGTGATGCTATATACGTTATACATCACATAGTGATGCACTACATCGTTATACCTTATAGCGTAATAGTATATAACGTTATACGTCATGTAGTGATGCAGTATAGCGTTATTCCTTAATAACGTAATAGTATATAATGTTATACGTCATACAGTGGATGCAATATAACGTTATTCCCTTCATATCGTAGTAGTATATAACGTTATGCGTCATATAGTGATGCAGTACATCGTTATACCTTATAGCGTAATAGTATATAACGTTATACGTCATATAGTGACGCAATATATCGTTATACCTTATAGCGTAATATTATATAACGTTATACGTCATATAGTGATGGCAATATGACGTTACACGGCATATAGTGATGCAATATAACGTTATATGTCATATAGTGATGCAATATATAGTTATACCTTTATAGCGTAATAGTATATAACGTTATACGTCATATAGTGATGCAATATAACGATATACGGCATATAGTGATGCAATATAACGTTATACGTCATATAGTGATGCAATATATCGTTATACCTTATAGCGTAATAGTATATAACGCTGTACGGCGTATAGTGATGCAATACAGCGTTATACGGCATATAGCGATGCAAATAAACGTTATACGTCATATAGTGATGCAGTATAATGTTATACCTTATGACGTAATAGTATATAACGTTATACGTCATATAGTGATGCAGTACATCCTTATACCTCATAACGTAGTAGTATATAACTTCATACGTCATATAGTGATGCAATATATCGTTATACCTTATAGCGTAATAGTATATAACGTTATACGTCATATAGTGATGCTATATATCGTTATACATCACATAGTGATGCAATATAGCGTTATACGTCATAAAGTGATGCAACATATCGTTATACCTTATAGCGTAATAGTATATAACGTTATACGTCATATAGTGATGCAATATAACGTTATACGGCATATAGTGATGCAATATAACGTATACGTCATATAGTGATGCAATATGTCGTTATACCTTATAGCGTAATAGGTATATAACGTTATACGTCATATAGTGATGCTATATATCGTTATACATCACATAGTGATGCACTACATCGTTATACCTTATAGCGTAATAGTATATAACGTTATACGTCATGTAGTGATGCAGTATAGCGTTATTCCTTCATAACGTAATAGTATATATGTTATACGTCATACAGTGATGCAATATAACGTTATTCCTTCATATCGTAGTAGTATATAACGTTATGCGTCATATAGTGATGCAGTACATCGTTATACCTTATAGCGTAATAGTATATAACGTTTATACGTCATATAGTGATGCAATACGACGTTATTCCTTCATAACGTAATATTATATAATGTTATACGTCATACAGTGATGCAATATAAAGTTATTCCTTCATATCGTAGTAGTATATAACGTTATACGTCATATAGTGATGCAATATATCGTTGTACAAAATAGCGTAATATTACATAACGTTAAACGTCAAATAGTGATGCAATATAACGTTCTACGTCATATAGTGATGCAATATAATGTTATACGTCATATAGTGATGCAATATATCGATATACCTTATAGCGTAATAGTATATAACGTTATACGTCATATAGTGATGCAATACAACGTTATTCGTTATAACGTAATAGTATATAACGTTATACGTCATATAGTGATGCAATATAATGTTATACGTCATACAGTGATGCAATATATCGATATAACTTATAGCGTAATAGTATATAACGCTATACGTCATATAGTGACGCAATATACCGTTATACCTTATTGCGTAATATTATATAACGTTATACGTCATATAGTGATGCGATATAACGTTATGCGTTATAACATATTAGTAAATAACATTATAAGTCATATAGAGGTTGCAATATAACGTTATACGGCATATAGTGAAGCAATATAGCGTTATACGTCATATAGTGATGCAATATATCGTTATACCTTATAGCGTAATAGTATATCACGTTATACGTCATATAGTGACGCAATATATCGTTATACCTTATAGCGTAATATTATATAACGTTATACGTCATATAGTGATGCAATGTAACGTTATGCGTTATAACGTATTAGTATATAACGTTATACGTCATATAGTGATGCAATTTGACGTTATACGGCATATAGTGATGCAATATAACGTTATACGTCATATAGTGATGCAGTACATCCTTATACCTCATAACGTAGTTGTATGTAACTTCATACGTCATATAGTGATGCAGTATATCGTGATACGTTATAGCGTAATAGTATATAACGTTATACTTCATATAGTGATGCAGTATTACGTTATACGTTATGACGTAATAGTATATATCGTTGTACGTCACTTAGTGGTGCAACATACCGTTATACCTTATAGCGTAATATTGTAAAACGTTATACGTCATATAGTGATACAATATATCGTCATACCTTATAGCGTAATAGTATATAACGTTGTACGTCATATAGTGATGCAATATAACGTTATGCCTCCTATAGTCATGCCTTATAACGTTATACGTTATAACGTAATAGTATATAACGTTATACGTCATATAGTGATGCAATATAACGTTATACGTCATATAGTAATGCAATAAAGCGTTATACCCTATAGCGTAATAGTATATAACGTTATACGTCATATAGTGATGCAATATATCGTTATACCTTATAGCGTAATAGTATATGACGCTATACGGCATATAGTGATGCAATATAACGTTATACGTCATATAGTGATGCAGTACATCCTTATACCTCATAACGTAGTTGTATATAACGTCATACGTCATATAGTGATGCAATATATCGTGATACGTTATAGCGTAATAGTATGTAACGTTATACGTCATATAGTGACGCAATATGACGTTATACGGCATATAGTGATGCAGTATTACGTTATACGTTATGACGTAATAGTATATATCGTTGTACGTCATATAGTGATGCAATACAACGTTATTCTTTATGACGTAATAGTATATAACGTTATACGTCATATAGTGATGCAATATAATGTTATACGTCATATAGTGATGCAATATATGTTTATACCTTATAGCGTAATAGCATACAACGTTATACGCCATATAGTGATGCAATACGACGTTATTCCTTCATAACATAATAGTGTATAATGTTATACGTCATACAGTGATGCAATATAAAGTTATTCCTTCATATCGTAGTAGTATATATCGTTATGCGTCATATAGTGATGCAGTACATCGTTATACCTTATAGCGTAATAGCATATAACGTTATACGGCATATAGTGATGCAATATAACGTTATATGTCATATAGTGATGCAATATATCGTTATTACCTTATAGCGTAATAGTATATCACGTTATACGTCATATAGTGATGCTATATATCGTTATACATCACATAGTGGTGCAATATAGCGTTATACGTCATAAAGTGATGCAACATATCGTTATACCTTATAGCGTAATAGTATATAACGTTATACGTCATATAGTGATGCAATATAACGTTATACGGCATATAGTGATGCAATATAACGTTATACGTCATATAGTGATGCAATATGTCGTTATACCTTATAGCGTAATAGTATATAACGTTATACGTCATATAGTGATGCTATATATCGTTATACATCACATAGTGATGCACTACATCGTTATACCTTATAGCGTAATAGTATATAACGTTATACGTCATGTAGTGATGCAGTATAGCGTTATTCCTTCATAACGTAATAGTATATAATGTTATACGTCATACAGTGATGCAATATAACGTTATTCCTTCATATCGTAGTAGTATATAACGTTATGCGTCATATAGTGATGCAGTACATCGTTATACCTTATAGCGTAATAGTATATAACGTTATACGTCATATAGTGACGCAATATATCGTTATACCTTATAGCGTAATAGTATATAACGTTATACGTCATATAGTGATGCAATATAACGTTATACGGCATATAGTGATGCCAATATAACGTTATACGTCATATAGTGATGCAATATATCGTTATACCTTATAGCGTAATAGTATATAACGCTGTACGGCATATAGTGATGCAATACAACGTTATACGGCATATAGCGATGCAATATAACGTTATACGTCATATAGTGATGCAGTATAATGTTATACCTTATGACGTAATAGTATATAACGTTATACGTCATATAGTGATGCAGTACATCCTTATACCTCATAACGTAGTAGTATATAACTTCATACGTCATATAGTGATGCAATATATCGTTATACCTTATAGCGTAATAGTATATAACGTTATACGTCATATAGTGATGCTATATATCGTTATACATCACATAGTGATGCAATATAGCGTTATACGTCATAAAGTGATGCAACATATCGTTATACCTTATAGCGTAATAGTATATAACGTTATACGTCATATAGTGATGCAATATAACGTTATACGGCATATAGTGATGCAATATAACGTTATACGTCATATAGTGATGCAATATGTCGTTATACCTTATAGCGTAATAGTATATAACGTTATACGTCATATAGTGATGCAATATAACGTTATAACGGCATATAGTGATGCAATATAACGTTATACGTCATATAGTGATGCAGTACATCCTTATACCTCATAACGTAGTTGTATATAACGTCATACGTCATATAGTGATGCAATATATCGTGATACGTTATAGCGTAATAGTATGTAACGTTATACGTCATATAGTGACGCAATATGACGTTATACGGCATATAGTGATGCAGTATTACGTTATACGTTATGACGTAATAGTATATATCGTTATACGTCATATAGTGATGCAATATATCGATATACCTTATAGCGTAATAGTATATAACGTTATACGTCATATAGTGATGCAATACAACGTTATTCGTTATAACGTAATAGTATATAACGTTATACGTCATATAGTGATGCAATATAATGTTATACGTCATACAGTGATGCAATATATCGATATAACTTATAGCGTAATAGTATATAACGCTATACGTCATATAGTGACGCAATATACCCGTTATACCTTATTGCGTAATATTATATAACGTTATACGTCATATAGTGATGCGATATAACGTTATGCGTTATAACATATTAGTAAATAACATTATAAGTCATATAGAGATGCAATATAACGTTATACGGCATATAGTGAAGCAATATAGCGTTATACGTCATATAGTGATGCAATATATCGTTATACCTTATAGCGTAATACTATATCACGTTATACGTCATATAGTGACGCAATATATCGTTATACCTTATAGCGTAATATTATATAACGTTATACGTCATATAGTGATGCAATGTAACGTTATGCGTTATAACGTATTAGTATATAACGTTATACGTCATATAGTGATGCAATTTGACGTTATACGGCATATAGTGATGCAATATAACGTTATACGTCATATAGTGATGCAGTACATCCTTATACCTCATAACGTAGTTGTATGTAACTTCATACGTCATATAGTGATGCAGTATATCGTGATACGTTATAGCGTAATAGTATATAACGTTATACTTCATATAGTGATGCAGTATTACGTTATACGTTATGACGTAATAGTATATATCGTTGTACCTCACATAGTGGTGCAACATACCGTTATACCTTATAGCGTAATTTGTAAAACGTTATACGTCATATAGTGATACAATATATCGTCATACCTTATAGCGTAATAGTATATAACGTTGTACGTCATATAGTGATGCAATATAACGTTATGCCTCCTATAGTCATGCATTATAACGTTATACGTTATAACGTAATAGTATATAACGTTATACGTCATATAGTGATGCAATATACGTTATACGTCATATAGTAATGCAATAAAGCGTTATACCCTATAGCGTAATAGTATATAACGTTATACGTCATATAGTGATGCAATATATCGTTATACCTTATAGCGTAATAGTATATGACGCTATACGGCATATAGTGATGCAATATAACGTTATACGTCATATAGTGATGCAGTACATCCTTATACCTCATAACGTAGTTGTATATAACGTCATACGTCATATAGTTATGCAATATATCGTGATACGTTTATAGCGTAATAGTATGTAACGTTATACGTCATATAGTGACGCAATATGACGTTATACGGCATATAGTGATGCAGTATTACGTTATACGTTATGACGTAATAGTATATATCGTTGTACGTCATATAGTGATGCAATACAACGTTATTCTTTATGACGTAATAGTATATAACGTTATACGTCATATAGTGATGCAATATAATGTTATACGTCATATAGTGATGCAATATATGTTTATACCTTATAGCGTAATAGCATACAACGTTATACGCCATATAGTGATGCAATACGACGTTATTCCTTCATAACATAATAGTGTATAATGTTTATACGTCATACAGTGATGCAATATAAAGTTATTCCTTCATATCGTAGTAGTATATATCGTTATGCGTTCATATAGTGATGCAGTACATCGTTATACCTTATAGCGTAATAGCATATAACGTTATACGGCATATAGTGATGCAATATAACGTTATATGTCATATAGTGATGCAATATATCGTTATACCTTATAGCGTAAATAGTATATAACGTTATACGTCATATAGTGATGCAATATAACGTTATACGGCATATAGTGATGCAATATAACGTTATACGTCATATAGTGATGCAATATATCGTTATACCTTATAGCGTAATAGTATATAACGTTATACGTCATATAGTGATGCAATATAACGTTATACGGCATATAGTGATGCAATATAACGTTATACGTCATATAGTGATGCAATATGTCGTTATACCTTATAGCGTAATAGTATATAACGTTATACGTCATATAGTGATGCTATATATCGTTATACATCACATAGTGATGCACTACATCGTTATACCTTATAGCGTAATAGTATATAACGTTATACGTCATGTAGTGATGCAGTATAGCGTTATTCCTTCATAACGTAATAGTATATAATGTTATACGTCATACAGTGATGCAATATAACGTTATTCCTTCATATCGTAGTAGTATATAACGTTATGCGTCATATAGTGATGCAGTACATCGTTATACCTTATAGCGTAATAGTATATAACGTTATACGTCATATAGTGACGCAATATATCGTTATACCTTATAGCGTAATAGTATATAACGTTATACGTCATATAGTGATGCAATATAACGTTCTACGTCATATAGTGATGCAATATAATGTTATACGTCATATAGTGATGCAATATATCGATATACCTTCTGGCGTAATAGTATATAACGTTATACGTCATATAGTGATGCAATACAACGTTATTCGTTATAACGTAATAGTATATAACGTTATACGTCATATAGTGATGCAATATAATGTTATACGTCATACAGTGATGCAATATATCGATATAACTTATAGCGTAATAGTATATAACGCTATACGTCATATAGTGACGCAATATACCGTTATACCTTATTGCGTAATATTATATAACGTTATACGTCATATAGTGATGCGATATAACGTTATGCGTTATAACATATTAGTAAATAACATTATAAGTCATATAGAGATGCAATATAACGTTATACGGCATATAGTGAAGCAATATAGCGTTATACGTCATATAGTGATGCAATATATCGTTATACCTTATAGCGTAATAGTATATCACGTTATACGTCATATAGTGACGCAATATATCGTTATACCTTATAGCGTAATATTATATAACGTTATACGTCATATAGTGATGCAATGTAACGTTATGCGTTATAACGTATTAGTATATAACGTTATACGTCATATAGTGATGCAATTTGACGTTATACGGCATATAGTGATGCAATATAACGTTATACGTCATATAGTGATGCAGTACATCCTTATACCTCATAACGTAGTTGTATGTAACTTCATACGTCATATAGTGATGCAGTATATCGTGATACGTTATAGCGTAATAGTATATAACGTTATACTTCATATAGTGATGCAGTATTACGTTATACGTTATGACGTAATAGTATATATCGTTGTACGTCACATAGTGGTGCAACATACCGTTATACCTTATAGCGTAATATTGTAAAACGTTATACGTCATATAGTGATACAATATATCGTCATACCTTATAGCGTAATAGTATATAACGTTGTACGTCATATAGTGATGCAATATAACGTTATGCTCCTATAGTCATGCCTTATAACGTTATACGTTATAACGTAATAGTATATAACGTTATACGTCATATAGTGATGCAATATAACGTTATACGTCATATAGTAATGCAATAAAGCGTTATACCCTATAGCGTAATAGTATATAACGTTATACGTCATATAGTGATGCAATATATCGTTATACCTTATAGCGTAATAGTATATGACGCTATACGGCATATAGTGATGCAATATAACGTTATACGTCATATAGTGATGCAGTACATCCTTATACCTCATAACGTAGTTGTATATAACGTCATACGTCATATAGTGATGCAATATATCGTGATACGTTATAGCGTAATAGTATGTAACGTTATACGTCATATAGTGTCGCAATATGACGTTATACGGCATATAGTGATGCAGTATTACGTTATACGTTATGGACGTAATAGTATATATCGTTGTACGTCATATAGTGATGCAATACAACGTTATTCTTTATGACGTAATAGTATATAACGTTATACGTCATATAGTGATGCAATATAATGTTATACGTCATATAGTGATGCAATATATGTTTATACCTTATAGCGTAATAGCATACAACGTTATACGCCATATAGTGATGCAATACGACGTTATTCCTTCATAACATAATAGTGTATAATGTTATACGTCATACAGTGATGCAATATAAAGTTATTCCTTCATATCGTAGTAGTATATATCGTTATGCGTCATATAGTGATGCAGTACATCGTTATACCTTATAGCGTAATAGCATATAACGTTATACGGCATATAGTGATGCAATATAACGTTATTATGTCATATAGTGATGCAATATATCGTTATACCTTATAGCGTAATAGTATATAACGTTATACGTCATATAGTGATGCAATATAACGTTATACGGCATATAGTGATGCAATATAACGTTATACGTCATATAGTGATGCAATATATCGTTATACCTTATAGCGTAATAGTATATAACGTTATACGTCATATAGTGATGCAATATAACGTTATACGGCATATAGGGATGCAATATAACGTTATACGTCAAATAGTGATGCAATATGTCGTTATACCTTATAGCGTAATAGTATATAACGTTATACGTCATATAGTGATGCTATATATCGTTATACATCACATAGTGATGCACTACATCGTTATACCTTATAGCGTAATAGTATATAACGTTATACGTCATGTAGTGATGCAGTATAGCGTTATTCCTTCATAACGTAATAGTATATAATGTTATACGTCATACAGTGATGCAATATAACGTTATTCCTTCATATCGTAGTAGTATATAACGTTATGCGTCATATAGTGATGCAGTACATCGTTATACCTTATAGCGTAATAGTATATAACGTTATACGTCATATAGTGACGCAATATATCGTTATACCTTATAGCGTAATAGTATATAACGTTATACGTCATATAGTGATGCAATATAACGTTATACGGCATATAGTGATGCAATATAACCTTATACGTCATATAGTGATGCAATATATCGTTATACCTTATAGCGTAATAGTATATAACGCTGTACGGCATATAGTGATGCAATACAACGTTATACGGCATATAGCGATGCAATATAACGTTATACGTCATATAATGATGTAGTATAATGTTATACCTTATGACGTAATAGTATATAACGTTAAACGTCATATAGTGATGCAGTACATCCTTATACCTCATAACGTAGTAGTATATAACTTCATACGTCATATAGTGATGCAATATATCGTTATACCTTATAGCGTAATAGTATATAACGTTATACGTCATATAGTGATGCTATATATCGTTATACATCACATAGTGGTGCAATATAGCGTTATACGTCATAAAGTGATGCAACATATCGTTATACCTTATAGCGTAATAGTATATAACGTTATACGTCATATAGTGATGCAAATATAACGTTATACGGCATATAGTGATGCAATATAACGTTATACGTCATATAGTGATGCAATATGTCGTTATACCTTATAGCGTAATAGTATATAACGTTATACGTCATATAGTGATGCTATATATCGTTATACATCACATAGTGATGCACTACATCGTTATACCTTATAGCGTAATAGTATATAAAGTTATACGTCATGTAGTGATGCAGTATAGCGTTATTCCTTCATAACGTAATAGTATATAATGTTATACGTCATACAGTGATGCAATATAACGTTATTCCTTCATATCGTAGTAGTATATAACGTTATGCGTCATATAGTGATGCAGTACATCGTTATACCTTATAGCGTAATAGTATATAACGTTATACGTCATATAGTGACGCAATATATCGTTATACCTTATAGCGTAATAGTATATAACGTTATACGTCATATAGTGATGCAATATAACGTTATACGGCATATAGTGATGCAATATAACGTTATACGTCATATAGTGATGCAATATATCGTTATACCTTATAGCGTAATAGTATATAACGCTGTACGGCATATAGTGATGCAATACAACGTTATACGGCATATAGCGATGCAATATAACGTTATACGTCATATAGTGATGCAGTATAATGTTATACCTTATGACGTAATAGTATATAACGTTATACGTCATATAGTGATGCAGTACATCCTTATACCTCATAACGTAGTAGTATATAACTTCATACGTCATATAGTGATGCAATATATCGTTATACCTTATAGCGTAATAGTATATAACGTTATACGTCATATAGTGATGCTATATATCGTTATACATCACATAGTGATGCAATATAGCGTTATACGTCATAAAGTGATGCAACATATCGTTATACCTTATAGCGTAATAGTATATAACGTTATACGTCATATAGTGATGCAATATAACGTTATACGGCATATAGTGATGCAATATAACGTTATACGTCATATAGTGATGCAATATGTCGTTATACCTTATAGCGTAATAGTATATAACGTTATACGTCATATAGTGATGCAATATAACGTTATACGGCATATAGTGATGCAATATAACGTTATACGTCATATAGTGATGCAGTACATCCTTATACCTCATAACGTAGTTGTATATAACGTCATACGTCATATACTGATGCAATATATCGTGATACGTTATAGCGTAATAGTATGTAACGTTATACGTCATATAGTGACGCAATATGACGTTATACGGCATATAGTGATGCAGTATTACGTTATACGTTATGACGTAATAGTATATATCGTTATACGTCATATAGTGATGCAATATATCGATATACCTTATAGCGTAATAGTATATAACGTTATACGTCATATAGTGATGCAATACAACGTTATTCGTTATAACGTAATAGTATATAACGTTATACGTCATATAGTGATGCAATATAAATGTTATACGTCATACAGTGATGCAATATATCGATATAACTTATAGCGTAATAGTATATAACGCTATACGTCATATAGTGACGCAATATACCGTTATACCTTATTGCGTAATATTATATAACGTTATACGTCATATAGTGATGCGATATAACGTTATGCGTTATAACATATTAGTAAATAACATTATAAGTCATATAGAGATGCAATATAACGTTATACGGCATATAGTGAAGCAATATAGCGTTATACGTCATATAGTGATGCAATATATCGTTATACCTTATAGCGTAATACTATATCACGTTATACGTCATATAGTGACGCAATATATCGTTATACCTTATAGCGTAATATTATATAACGTTATACGTCATATAGTGATGCAATGTAACGTTATGCGTTATAACGTATTAGTATATAACGTTATACGTCATATAGTGATGCAATTTGACGTTATACGGCA
The DNA here is from genome assembly GCF_024516045.1 of Bombus affinis. NCBI lineage: Eukaryota > Metazoa > Arthropoda > Insecta > Hymenoptera > Apidae > Bombus > Bombus affinis. Next base: position 2,940 of record NW_026109417.1, on the reverse strand, counting down.
TATAGTGATGCAATATAACGTTATACGTCATATAGTGATGCAGTACATCCTTATACCTCATAACGTAGTTGTATGTAACTTCATACGTCATATAGTGATGCAGTATATCGTGATACGTTATAGCGTAATAGTATATAACGTTATACTTCATATAGTGATGCAGTATTACGTTATACGTTATGACGTAATAGTATATATCGTTGTACGTCACATAGTGGTGCAACATTACCGTTATACCTTATAGCGTAATTTGTAAAACGTTATACGTCATATAGTGATACAATATATCGTCATACCTTATAGCGTAATAGTATATAACGTTGTACGTCATATAGTGATGCAATATAACGTTATGCCTCCTATAGTCATGCCTTATAACGTTATACGTTATAACGTAATAGTATATAACGTTATACGTCATATAGTGATGCAATATAACGTTATACGTCATATAGTAATGCAATAAAGCGTTATACCCTATAGCGTAATAGTATATAACGTTATACGTCATATAGTGATGCAATATATCGTTATACCTTATAGCGTAATACTATATCACGTTATACGTCATATAGTGACGCAATATATCGTTATACCTTATAGCGTAATATTATATAACGTTATACGTCATAAAGTGATGCAATGTAACGTTATGCGTTTATAACGTATTAGTATATAACGTTATACGTCATATAGTGATGCAATTTGACGTTATTACGGCATATAGTGATGCAATATAACGTTATACGTCATATAGTGATGCAGTACATCCTTATACCTCATAACGTAGTTGTATATAACGTCATACGTCATATAGTGATGCAATATATCGTGATACGTTATAGCGTAATAGTATGTAACGTTATACGTCATATAGTGACGCAATATGACGTTATACGGCATATAGTGATGCAGTATTACGTTATACGTTATGACGTAATAGTATATATCGTTGTACGTCATATAGTGATGCAATACAACGTTATTCTTTATGACGTAATAGTATATAACGTTATACGTCATATAGTGATGCAATATAATGTTATACGTCATATAGTGATGCAATATATGTTTATACCTTATAGCGTAATAGCATACAACGTTATACGCCATATAGTGATGCAATACGACGTTATTCCTTCATAACATAATAGTGTATAATGTTATACGTCATACAGTGATGCAATATAAAGTTATTCCTTCATATCGTAGTAGTATATATCGTTATGCGTCATATAGTGATGCAGTACATCGTTATACCTTATAGCGTAATAGCATATAACGTTATACGGCATATAGTGATGCAATATAACGTTATATGTCATATAGTGATGCAATATATCGTTATACCTTATAGCGTAGTAGTATATAACGTTATGCGTCATATAGTGATGCAGTACATCGTTATACCTTATAGCGTAATAGTATATAACGTTATACGTCATATAGTGATGCAATATAACGTTATACGGCATATAGTGATGCAATATAACGTTATACGTCATATAGTGATGCAATATATCGTTATACCTTATAGCGTAATAGTATATAACGTTATACGTCATATAGTGATGCAATATAACGTTATACGGCATATAGTGATGGCAATATAACGTTATACGGCATATAGTGATGCAATATAACGTTATACGTCATATAGTGATGCAATATATCGTTATACCTTATAGCGTAATAGTATATAACGTTATACGTCATATAGTGATGCAATATAACGTTATACGGCATATAGTGATGCAATATAACGTTATACGTCATATAGTGATGCAATATGTCGTTATACCTTATAGCGTAATAGTATATAACGTTTATACGTCATATAGTGATGCTATATATCGTTATACATCACATAGTGATGCACTACATCGTTATACCTTATAGCGTAATAGTATATAACGTTATACGTCATGTAGTGATGCAGTATAGCGTTATTCCTTCATAACGTAATAGTATATAATGTTATACGTCATACAGTGATGCAATATAACGTTATTCCTTCATATCGTAGTAGTATATAACGTTATGCGTCATATAGTGATGCAGTACATCGTTATACCTTATAGCGTAATAGTATATAACGTTATACGTCATATAGTGACGCAATATATCGTTATACCTTATAGCGTAATAGTATATAACGTTATACGTCATATAGTGATGCAATATAACGTTATACGGCATATAGTGATGCAATATAACGTTATACGTCATATAGTGATGCAATATATCGTTATACCTTATAGCGTAATAGTATATAACGCTGTACGGCATATAGTGATGCAATACAACGTTATACGGCATATAGCGATGCAATATAACGTTATACGTCATATAATGATGTAGTATAATGTTATACCTTATGACGTAATAGTATATACCGTTATACGTCATATAGTGATGCAGTACATCCTTATACCTCATAACGTAGTAGTATATAACTTCATACGTCATATAGTGATGCAATATATCGTTATACCTTATAGCGTAATAGTATATAACGTTATACGTCATATAGTGATGCTATATATCGTTATACATCACATAGTGATGCAATATAGCGTTATACGTCATAAAGTGATTGCAACATATCGTTATACCTTATAGCGTAATAGTATATAACGTTATACGTCATTAGTGATGCAATATAACGTTATACGGCATATAGTGATGCAATATAACGTTATACGTCATATAGTGATGCAATATGTCGTTATACCTTATAGCGTAATAGTATATAACGTTATACGTCATATAGTGATGCTATATATCGTTATACATCACATAGTGATGCACTACATCGTTATACCTTATAGCGTAATAGTATATAACGTTATACGTCATGTAGTGATGCAGTATAGCGTTATTCCTTCATAACGTAATAGTAATATAATGTTATACGTCATACAGTGATGCAATATAACG
>NW_026109416.1:27500-40044 GCF_024516045.1 Bombus affinis | reverse complement strand
TGCGACGCGACAGGCGCCCACTCGGGCCGAGACCGACAGCACAGACGGGTCGCGACGTTCTACTAGGGGAGAAGTGCACGACTACGACACCGGCGCGTTCGACACCGAAGGTGGCGTGCCCTCGCTAATGGAACCACGAAGGCCCACCCGGAGCATCGCTCACCAACGGGAACCGGCGCCGTCGACGATGAATCTCCCCATTCGATCTTTTGGGTTTCTCAGGTTTACCCCTGAACGGTTTCACGTACTCTTGAACTCTCTCTTCAAAGTTCTTTTCAACTTTCCCTCACGGTACTTGTTCGCTATCGGTCTCGTGGTTGTATTTAGCCTTAGATGGAGTTTACCACCAACTTAGGGCTGCACTCTCAAGCAACCCGACTCTAAGGAGAGATCCTCCCGAAACGCGTTCCGGTCGCTACGGGCCTGGCACCCTCTGTGGGTACATGGCCCCATTCAAGATGGACTTGGACGCGGTTCGACGTCACGGGATAAACGGATCCTCCCGAACACTACATTTCCCAACGGCGGAACCGCGGGATTCAGTGCTGGGCTAATTCCTGTTCGCTCGCCGCTACTAAGGAAATCCTTGTTAGTTTCTTTTCCTCCGCTTAGTAATATGCTTAAATTCAGCGGGTAATCTCGCCTACTCTGAGGTCGCTTCAACGTCACGACACGAGACAAAAATGTGATTTTTTTATTCAAAGAAAAAAAAAACACGTTCGTGCCGTGTATGCGCGAACACTTCGAACAAAGCTATGAAACTCCAGTACGAGAGAAGGTGGTATTTTTTTTATCTCTATATGCGAAAATCGCCTCAAAGAGAAAAAAAAATAAAAATTCGAATAGAACGAGAACACTCTTTCCTTCCAGAGAAGCGTTTTAAGCATCGCGCCAAAGTGCCCTTTTCTTCGTACGTCGTATCATGTTCGAGCTAAGACTCACGCCAGACATCCTAAACGATCGTCGGTGATTTTTAACGCCCGTCCCTCAGTCTCTTACAGCCGTTTCTCTACTCTCGACAAATTCCAGCGGTTCCTTGTTTTCTGCCGGCACAGAGATCGAAACGGCAAAGTTTCTTTGCTCTGTACCGACGACGACGAAAACGCACGGGAACGCACGCAAGTGGAAAAGCGAGCGAGACGTACACTGTGGTGTGTTCGGGGACTGGACGACCGTCGACGTTAGGATGCGCGGTCCAGCGATAGACGCCGAAAAGGCATGGGATGACCAACACTCTCTGTTTTTCGAGTACTTGTAGCGCCGAATTGCCTTAAAAAAAAATCACACGCGCGCACGACTATCACGTCGTACGCGCGTGTATACCTCGTCTTTAATTAAATCAAAGTTTCACTCCAGCCTCGCCAAAGGGGATCGTCTTCTTCCTCGTCTACGATCTCTTCTCCTGTACGTGTCCAGAGATTCTCTCTGGCATGACGACGACGACCATCCAACGACTTTGTAACGGACTCTCGTGCGCATCTTCGTCAGGTACGGAAACGTTGCGCAACACCTCGAGCTTGGTAAAACACCCGTAGCCGATCATAGACACGCGCTAGTTCGCACACGATTTCTACGATTTCCGACGAACGTGGCTTTGGGCCAGGGCCGGCGGGCAGAGAGATACGCGAACGACGGGGAAAATTCGTCCCGATACAAGTAACGCGTACTCTCCGATCTCCGCGCAACGCCTGGGGATCATCTCCCTAAGTCATCAGCGCTCGAAGAAATCACGTGTGCGTTCCCGGATCTACGGCTCTCTTTCGGGGATAAATTACAAGCACAGAGTATGTTAAACGCAACGACGACCCATCGATGCGACGGTCCTCGTCGTTGTCAGTCGCTCGCGCAGAGTATATCTCTACGCACGAAGAGACGGAGTGGGCATTAGATCCCTGGGGCTATTCGAGTAAAACGTCTTAAGAAAAGACGGTTGTACGGCAAAATTCCGCACCGTTACCAAGTTTACTTTTATCTGAGGCTGTTCTCCTTCTCTCCTCTCTCGACCGAGTTCCCATATTTGCTTTCTCTCAGTCTCGCCAAAATAATATTCATTTAAGACGACGTCGGGGGCGCGGACATCGTGCTCATCGAAAACCTGCAAACGTATGCAAATCTGCTGATATGAAAAAAAAATCGGTCACGAGGACAACACTACGTATATATATATATATATATATATATATATAATATATTCGATAACCGACACGAAGCGGTGCATAAGCGGGCGGTCGTACGAAAGGACGACTCACGACGCCGCTAGCACTCACGCAGGTCCGTGACGGTTCTCTCCGCTCTTATTCGTATCCTTCTTCGTGCGCTTCCTCCGACTCTGAAACGTTCTACGTATCGTAAGAACGACGGCGGGTTGTCGAAGGCACCAAGGGACAGAGAGAGACAGAGGTAGAGTTTCGTAGTGTCTCCCGTGAACACGATAGTTTATATATCGAGCATGCGTACGAATTGCACGGTCTCGACACGACCGCGACGAACGCCGACGAGCGTCCAACAATCGCTCGTACGTCGCGTACGTTCTCTCGCGTCCGCTCTTGTTCGTATCCTTCTTCGTGCGCTTCCTCCGACTCTGAAACGTTCTACGTATCGTAAGAACGACGGCGGGTTGTCGAAGGCACCAAGGGACAGAGAGAGACAGATAGAGAGGAACGACACGCAACGCAAGCAGTCTTAGGTTTACGTGAGCAACCCTCAGCCAGGCGTGGTCCAGGAATTGTATCCGTGGACCGCAATGTGCGTTCGAAATGTCGATGTTCATGTGTCCTGCAGTTCACACGTTGACGCGCAATTAGCTGCGTTCTTCATCGACCCACGAGCCAAGTGATCCACCGTTCAGGGTAATCTTTTCATATATTTTTTAAAACTCTTGTACTCCATGTACTCTTAATACTCGGTTCGAGCGAAGCCGAGATCCGACACGACCGACCAACGGGAATCGGACGCGCAGAAGTCGCCGGAAGATCGACGACACGAAAACGTTCGAAAATGAAATCCGACGAACGCGCGAAGATACGCGCGTCCGCCGGCCGGGCGAAAAGTACATTATGATATATAACAACCATCGAGATCGAAGCTCCGTTCGTCAGGAAACGACGGGGATATAACACCCGATTCTGAATCCTCTGTGCAGCACACGATCTCGCGAAGAAATACGCACGGTGGCTAGCCCATATATATATATATATGTGTGTGTGTGTATATATAATACGATATGCATTCCTCTCGTCCAATTATTCAAGAAAAAGAGCGTGCGCCTCCATCGTTCGGGTGATGTAAAGATTCGATGGGACTCGCGCGACCCTCGGCCTCGAGCGGTCTTTCCTCCCAATATCCAGAAGCCGAGCTTTGAAAAAACTCTAGCGACGGCACGGGTGTCCGACTCACGACATCGAGGCTTCGAAGTCGGCGATCTCCTCCGAACGGATGGCGATCGCGACGACTCAAAGCGTGAAAAATCGACGAAAGAGAACACATCTCCGTTCAGGTGATTGTTTTTTTTAAAAAATAAAAAAATTCGATGGGACTCGCATCCATCTACCTCGCGCGGTCTTTCTTCCCAATATCCAGAAGCCGAGCTTTGAAAAAACTTCAGCGACGGCACGGGTGTCCGACTCACGACAACGAGGATAGACAGCCTGCGGTCCCCTCTGAACGGGTTATATGCGACGAACTAGACGAAACTTTAGTCGTTCAGGTGGTATAAAAAAAAAAAATTCGATGGGACGCACGCGCAGCCGTCGTCCTCGAGCGGTCTTTCTTCCCAATATCCAGAAGCCGAGCTTTGAAAAAACTCTAGCGACGGCACGGGTGTCCGACTCACGACATCGAGGGTAGACAGCCTGCGGTCCCCTCTGAACCAACTTCGGCTAGACTAGTTACGAATCGTTGCTACGCATCGTCATCATAGTCATCGTCATCATCATCATTATCATAGCGGGCCAACATCCACGCAATGCGTTTTCGTTCTAGGTTACCCGATCCACGAGTATGTTACAAGTGGTTTCGTTATTTCGAACAAAACGACATACGAAGAACACACGCCCTATGGGTAGGAAGCACGTTTCGAGAACGACCGAGAGCGGTGAAAGAGACGAAAGGTCGACGCGCATAAGGTATCCATGGATCTTCGAAGAGAACCTTCGAAGATATGTCGGTATCCTTTCTACATGCGCGACTCGCTACTCGTACTTTCGCTCTCGTCGACTCGTTTTAGTCGCTTCGTTCGATCCCAAAGAGGAGTCTTCGATGTCCCGTTGCTAGGAGGAGAGCAAACGCAACACAGACCACGAAACATAGAAGAGAATAGGCGAGCATGATCTCTCCGACACGAGGCACTTTAGAGATTTTGTTATTCGTTTGTACGGTCTCCACGACGCAAAAAAAAAAATACGAGATCGTGGCGGCGGGTCTTTCTGTATACGGCCTCACGCAAGCGCCTCGATCTCATTTCTCTTTACGGGTGGTTTCCATTCGTAATTTTTCGTTCGATATTCGTGTCAAAGTTTAATTTTCGAAAGCTCAAGTTCCCATTTATAGTTTTATTATAAAATCATAATATTCGCAGACGGCGGGTCTTTCTGTGTACGACCTCACGCAGGCGCCTCGAATTCGTTTATGTATGTATATATATATATATATATATATATATATGTATCTCTTCATCCCGATGATCGAGAGAGAGTGCCACCTTCTCTTCATATAGTTTCGTAGCTGGAGGGTCGTCTCCTCCTTATGTCTTTTCATCATTTTGCCAACGGAGTAAGCCACGCTCCGGGCGAATTTAACTGTTCTTTGTTAAAGTATATAGCTTGTTGATACGTCGTATATACTTTGGTTCGTCGATATAGGAGGAGTACGGCTCCTTACCGACTTATACAGTTTCGTATTTTTCAAGTGTTCAAGTCAAATTCTTTAAGTTTTTGTGTTATATCGTTAATGATCCTTCCGCAGGTTCACCTACGGAAACCTTGTTACGACTTTTACTTCCTCTAAATGATCAAGTTTGGTCATCTTCCCGGTAACATCGGCAATGCTTATCACATTGGCCGCGCACCAGTCCGAAGACCTCACTAAATCATTCAATCGGTAGTAGCGACGGGCGGTGTGTACAAAGGGCAGGGACGTAATCAACGCGAGCTTATGACTCGCGCTTACTGGGAATTCCTCGTTCATGGGGAATAATTGCAAGCCCCAATCCCTAGCACGAAGGAGGTTCAGCGGGTTACCCGGGCCTTTCGGCCAGGGAAAACACGCTGATTCCTTCAGTGTAGCGCGCGTGCGGCCCAGAACATCTAAGGGCATCACAGACCTGTTATTGCTCAATCTCGTGCGGCTAGAAGCCGCCTGTTCCTCTAAGAAGATTTGTTTGTACGTTGGTAGTAAAAACCCACCGACCGAAGCCGGGGGCCTTCGAGATACCATAAGTTACGTCTATTTAGCAGGCTAGAGTCTCGTTCGTTATCGGAATTAACCAGACAAATCGCTCCACCAACTAAGAACGGCCATGCACCACCACCCACCGAATCAAGAAAGAGCTATCAATCTGTCAATCCTTCCGGTGTCCGGGCCTGGTGAGGTTTCCCGTGTTGAGTCAAATTAAGCCGCAGGCTCCACTCCTGGTGGTGCCCTTCCGTCAATTCCTTTAAGTTTCAGCTTTGCAACCATACTTCCCCCGGAACCCAAAAGCTTTGGTTTCCCGGAAGCTGCCCGCCGAGTCATCGGAGGAACTTCGGCGGATCGCTGGCTGGCATCGTTTATGGTTAGAACTAGGGCGGTATCTGATCGCCTTCGAACCTCTAACTTTCGTTCTTGATTAATGAAAACATTTTTGGCAAATGCTTTCGCTTCTGTCCGTCTTGCGACGATCCAAGAATTTCACCTCTAACGTCGCAATACGAATGCCCCCATCTGTCCCTATTAATCATTACCTCGGGGCTCCGAAAACCAACAAAATAGAACCGAGGTCCTATTCCATTATTCCATGCACACAGTATTCAGGCGAAGGTAGCCTGCTTTAAGCACTCTAATTTGTTCAAAGTAAACGTATCGGCCCACCTCGACACTCAGTGAAGAGCACCGCGATGGGATATTAGTTGGACCGCCCGCGAGGAGCTAAGCCCACCGATAGGACGTACCACATAATGCCAGTTAAACACCGCGAGCGGTGAACCGACACTGTGACACACAGATTCAACTACGAGCTTTTTAACCGCAACAACTTTAATATACGCTATTGGAGCTGGAATTACCGCGGCTGCTGGCACCAGACTTGCCCTCCAATTGGTCCTCGTTAAAGGATTTAAAGTGTACTCATTCCGATTACGGGGCCTCGGATGAGTCCCGTATCGTTATTTTTCGTCACTACCTCCCCGTGCCGGGAGTGGGTAATTTGCGCGCCTGCTGCCTTCCTTGGATGTGGTAGCTGTTTCTCAGGCTCCCTCTCCGGAATCGAACCCTGATTCCCCGTTACCCGTTACAACCATGGTAGGCGCAGAACCTACCATCGACAGTTGATAAGGCAGACATTTGAAAGATGCGTCGCCGGTGCTAGATGACCATGCGATCAGCACAAAGTTATTCAGAGTCACCAAAACAAACGATGGACGGACAGACGAGCCATCCGCCACCGATTGGTTTTGATCTAATAAAAGCATTCCTACCATCTCTGGTCGGAATCTGTTTGCATGTATTAGCTCTAGAATTACCACAGTTATCCAAGTAAATGTAGGTATGATCTAAGAAACCATAACTGATTTAATGAGCCATTCGCGGTTTCACCTTAATGCGGCATGTACTGAGACATGCATGGCTTAATCTTTGAGACAAGCATATGACTACTGGCAGGATCAACCAGGGATCTTATAATATATTCCCAAAAACCAGCATTTTCGTTTAAAAGTTCTCTCTGTGTCGTAGGTGGGACGTAAGCACCGTACGACGAGACTTTTCATTTTATATATATATGTAATATGACTTAGAGAGCAACGTTCCATGGTTCAGTAACAACGTCACTCAGCCACTTTAATTCTCCTCCTCTCTCACCATCATATATCGATACAAAGATTCATACTTCACAGAATTATTTCTGTTTGTAACTTTTCTCCTCCAACTTCTCTCGTAGAATATAACTTAGCGGTAAAGCACGTATACGCATGCTGGACATACCGTAAGAATATTCTTTTATAAGCTTCAACACCTCTGTAGAGACGCGTTACCAGAAGATAACGCACTCTACAGAACGCCAAAAGGACCATCGTGCAGCTACAAATAGCTTACAACCGATGGTCTCTGCAAGAATGGCTACTCCGTAAGTACAAGCACACACGCATCCAACTTTTGTCAAATACGTGCACACAGGTCACCAGCTTCCCGACTAAGGGGAAGCTTGCCACGTTAACGGTCATTACGTCCTAGACTTCGACCCGCGGCGCAGCAGTGTAGAGAAAAAACCAGTACGAGAACGGAGGAACAGTCGAGAAATAGCGTAAAATACACTAAGACTCGAGGAGCGGTGACTGAATTCTCAACCGAGGCCGTAGAATAGCCACGCGCCCAGCGCTGTTCCGACCGAACCGTCCGGCTCGACGCTTCTCTTATAGATACCAAGGGGCCGGCCGGAAGGCCGGCGCCGGTCGGGCTAGCGGCCGCGCGCTTATGGTGCAAAACCTCCGTAGCAACGTACCGTTCGGAAGGGACGCTGGAACTTAGTCGCTCGCACGTTCAATAACTACTATATAAAGGCGATATCCAACCATCGAAATATTTTACCACAAGCATTATTAACATATTATAAATGCATTTTTACCAAAAAATTAATTTTTTTTTCACCGAAAAATTGCATCAGTAAACATACAGTTTTATCGACTATGGACGAAAAATAACTTTATAATCGATTAAAACACGTTAAAATAACACGAAATATGTAAAAAGATATATACCTTGTAACATTAATTAACGAAAAAATTGCAAAAATATCCCAGTCGTATCAGTCCGACGGAAGCTAATTTTTCAAAAAATTCGACAAAAATGTTTAATCCGATTGTATTTAATAGAGATATAACGATCCCTGTCAAAAAAATTATACCTTATAACGCTTTTTAACGAAATAACTCGAAATAACCATTTCGGACTTTTCGCACCGGCCGAACTTCTTCAAAGTCCCAACGTCCCGTCGCATAGTTCCGTTTCTAGAAAACGTTCCAGCGACCAAATAAACGCTTAATCCCGACGTAAAACGTCGAGATACGTCCATTTGTGCAAAAATATTCCTACCTTGTAACACTTTTAAGCGAGATAACTCGAAAAAACGTGTTCGATACGGAAATTTTTCAAAGTCCCAACGAAAAAATCGAAACTTTGTAGAAGGTCTTGGGGACGACATAAACGCTTAATCCCGACGTAAAACGTCGAGATACGTCGATTTATGCAAAAATATTCCTACCTTGTAACACTTTTAAGCGAGATAACTCGAAAAAACCTTTTCGGTCTTTTCGCACCGGCCGAACTTCTTCAAAGTCCCAACGTCCCGTCGCATAGTTCCGTTTCTAGAAAACGTTCCAGCGACCAAATAAACGCTTAATCCCGACGTAAAACGTCGAGATACGTCCATTTATGCAAAAATATTCCTACCTTGTAACACTTTTAAGCGAGATAACTCGAAAAAACCTTTTCGGTCCTTTCGCACCGGCCGAACTTCTTCAAAGTCCCAACGTCCCGTCGCATAGTTCCGTTTCTAGAAAACGTTCCAGCGACCAAATAAACGCTTAATCCCGACGTAAAACGTCGAGATACGTCCATTTATGCAAATATATTCCTACCTTGTAACACTTTTAAGCGAGATAACTCGAAAAAACCTTTTCGGTCTTTTCGCACCGGCCGAACTTCTTCAAAGTCCCAACGTCCCGTCGCATAGTTCCGTTTCTAGAAAACGTTCCAGCGACCAAATAAACGCTTAATCCCGACGTAAAACGTCGAGATACGTCCATTTATGCAAATATATTCCTACCTTGTAACACTTTTAAGCGAGATAACTCGAAAAAACCTTTTCGGTCTTTTCGCACCGGCCGAACTTCTTCAAAGTCCCAACGTCCCGTCGCATAGTTCCGTTTCTAGAAAACGTTCCACCGACCAAATAAACGCTTAATCCCGACGTAAAACGTCGAGATACGTCCATTTATGCAAAAATATTCCTACCTTGTAACACTTTTAAGCGAGATAACTCGAAAAAACGTGTTCGATACGGAAATTTTTCAAAGTCCCAACGAAAAAATCGAAACTTTGTAGAAGGTCTTGGGGACGACATAAACGCTTAATCCCGACGTAAAACGTCGAGATACGTCGATTTATGCAAAAATATTCCTACCTTGTAACACTTTTAAGCGAGATAACTCGAAAAAACCTTTTCGGTCTTTTCGCACCGGCCGAACTTCTTCAAAGTCCCAACGTCCCGTCGCATAGTTCCGTTTCTAGAAAACGTTCCAGCGACCAAATAAACGCTTAATCCCGACGTAAAACGTCGAGATACGTCCATTTATGCAAATATATTCCTACCTTGTAACACTTTTAAGCGAGATAACTCGAAAAAACCTTTTCGGTCTTTTCGCACCGGCCGAACTTCTTCAAAGTCCCAACGTCCCGTCGCATAGTTCCGTTTCTAGAAAACGTTCCAGCGACCAAATAAACGCTTAATCCCGACGTAAAACGTCGAGATACGTCCATTTATGCAAATATATTCCTACCTTGTAACACTTTTAAGCGAGATAACTCGAAAAAACCTTTTCGGTCTTTTCGCACCGGCCGAACTTCTTCAAAGTCCCAACGTCCCGTCGCATAGTTCCGTTTCTAGAAAACGTTCCAGCGACCAAATAAACGCTTAATCCCGACGTAAAACGTCGAGATACGTCCATTTATGCAAAAATATTCCTACCTTGTAACACTTTTAAGCGAGATAACTCGAAAAAACCTTTTCGGTCTTTTCGCACCGGCCGAACTTCTTCAAAGTCCCAACGTCCCGTCGCATAGTTCCGTTTCTAGAAAACGTTCCAGCGACCAAATAAACGCTTAATCCCGACGTAAAACGTCGAGATACGTCCATTTATGCAAATATATTCCTACCTTGTAACACTTTTAAGCGAGATAACTCGAAAAAACCTTTTCGGTCTTTTCGCACCGGCCGAACTTCTTCAAAGTCCCAACGTCCCGTCGCATAGTTCCGTTTCTAGAAAACGTTCCAGCGACCAAATAAACGCTTAATCCCGACGTAAAACGTCGAGATACGTCCATTTATGCAAAAATATTCCTACCTTGTAACACTTTTAAGCGAGATAACTCGAAAAAACCTTTTCGGTCTTTTCGCACCGGCCGAACTTCTTCAAAGTCCCAACGTCCCGTCGCATAGTTCCGTTTCTAGAAAACGTTCCAGCGACCAAATAAACGCTTAATCCCGACGTAAAACGTCGAGATACGTCCATTTATGCAAATATATTCCTACCTTGTAACACTTTTAAGCGAGATAACTCGAAAAAAACCTTTTCGGTCTTTTCGCACCGGCCGAACTTCTTCAAAGTCCCAACGTCCCGTCGCATAGTTCCGTTTCTAGAAAACGTTCCAGCGACCAAATAAACGCTTAATCCCGACGTAAAACGTCGAGATACGTCCATTTATGCAAATATATTCCTACCTTGTAACACTTTTAAGCGAGATAACTCGAAAAAACCTTTTCGGTCTTTTCGCACCGGCCGAACTTCTTCAAAGTCCCAACGTCCCGTCGCATAGTTCCGTTTCTAGAAAACGTTCCACCGACCAAATAAACGCTTAATCCCGACGTAAAACGTCGAGATACGTCCATTTATGCAAAAATATTCCTACCTTGTAACACTTTTAAGCGAGATAACTCGAAAAAACCTTTTCAGTCTTTTCGCACCGGCCGAACTTCTTCAAAGTCCCAACGTCCCGTCGCATAGTTCCGTTTCTAGAAAACGTTCCAGCGACCAAATAAACGCTTAATCCCGACGTAAAACGTCGAGATACGTCCATTTATGCAAATATATTCCTACCTTGTAACACTTTTAAGCGAGATAACTCGAAAAAACCTTTTCGGTCTTTTCGCACCGGCCGAACTTCTTCAAAGTCCCAACGTCCCGTCGCATAGTTCCGTTTCTAGAAAACGTTCCAGCGACCAAATAAACGCTTAATCCCGACGTAAAACGTCGAGATACGTCCATTTATGCAAAAATATTCCTACCTTGTAACACTTTTAAGCGAGATAACTCGAAAAAACCTTTTCGGTCCTTTCGCACCGGCCGAACTTCTTCAAAGTCCCAACGTCCCGTCGCATAGTTCCGTTTCTAGAAAACGTTCCAGCGACCAAATAAACGCTTAATCCCGACGTAAAACGTCGAGATACGTCCATTTATGCAAATATATTCCTACCTTGTAACACTTTTAAGCGAGATAACTCGAAAAAACCTTTTCGGTCTTTTCGCACCGGCCGAACTTCTTCAAAGTCCCAACGTCCCGTCGCATAGTTCCGTTTCTAGAAAACGTTCCAGCGACCAAATAAACGCTTAATCCCGACGTAAAACGTCGAGATACGTCCATTTATGCAAAAATATTCCTACCTTGTAACACTTTTAAGCGAGATAACTCGAAAAAACCTTTTCGGTCTTTTCGCACCGGCCGAACTTCTTCAAAGTCCCAACGTCCCGTCGCATAGTTCCGTTTCTAGAAAACGTTCCAGCGACCAAATAAACGCTTAATCCCGACGTAAAACGTCGAGATACGTCCATTTATGCAAATATATTCCTACCTTGTAACACTTTTAAGCGAGATAACTCGAAAAAACCTTTTCGGTCTTTTCGCACCGGCCGAACTTCTTCAAAGTCCCAACGTCCCGTCGCATAGTTCCGTTTCTAGAAAACGTTCCACCGACCAAATAAACGCTTAATCCCGACGTAAAACGTCGAGATACGTCCATTTATGCAAAAATATTCCTACCTTGTAACACTTTTAAGCGAGATAACTCGAAAAAACCTTTTCGGTCTTTTCGCACCGGCCGAACTTCTTCAAAGTCCCAACGTCCCGTCGCATAGTTCCGTTTCTAGAAAACGTTCCAGCGACCAAATAAACGCTTAATCCCGACGTAAACCGTCGAGATACGTCCATTTATGCAAATATATTCCTACCTTGTAACACTTTTAAGCGAGATAACTCGAAAAAACCTTTTCGGTCTTTTCGCACCGGCCGAACTTCTTCAAAGTCCCAACGTCCCGTCGCATAGTTCCGTTTCTAGAAAACGTTCCACCGACCAAATAAACGCTTAATCCCGACGTAAAACGTCGAGATACGTCCATTTATGCAAAAATATTCCTACCTTGTAACACTTTTAAGCGAGATAACTCGAAAAAACGTGTTCGATACGGAAATTTTTCCATGTCCCAATGTGCAATTCGAAACTTTTTAGAACGTTTCAAGAACAAAATTAACGCTTAATCCCGATGTATTTAATTAGAATATATCGATTTATGCCAGAATA
>NW_026109416.1:17500-22500 GCF_024516045.1 Bombus affinis | reverse complement strand
GTTTTCTGTGCCGATAACGTTAGCTTCTTCCTGGTGCACCAGGTAGAGACTCGGGTAACTACCTCCTGTCCCTTTTCCTGGAGCTCGTTCCTCGTGTTGCCGGCAATTAGAATCACGATGTCGTCCGCGTACGCGATGGGTTCGCACCCTGTCGCGTTTCCCGCTAGCTCAGCCAGCAGGTCATCAAATACGAGATTCCAGAAACTTGGTCCCAGTACCGATCCCTGCGGGCATCCTTTCGTGACGGGCTTGCTCACTGCTTCGTTTTTCCCAGCAATCTGTACGGTTCTTTCGGAGAAGTAGCTCCTTGTTAACCGGTACAGGTTGTCGGGGCATTCTCTTCTTTTGAGCTCGTGCAGCACGTTCGGCCACCAGACGTTGTCGAAGGCTCCTGATATATCGAGTGCTATTGCGAGGACGTACCTCTTCTCGCTCATTTGCTCGATTTTCTCGCGGAGCTTGATGATCGCGTCCACCGTCGATCTTCCGGGGCGAAAGCCATATTGTCTGTCGGAGGAGAGCGCGTGGTCGTGGAAGATAGGTGCCATCCTGGTGGCCATTAGCCTTTCTAGCAGCTTGCCTATCATGGAGAGCAGACAGATTGGCCTGTAGGATTTCGGATTGCTTCTGTCCCGATCCGGTCCCTTGGGGATGGTGATAACATTTGCGACCTTCCACCGTTTGGGGAATATTCCCCAGGCGAGGCAGCCGTTCATGAGCCTTAGGAGCTCTTGGTGTATTCTTCCCCAGGCCCGTTGGATTATTTCGACCTCAATCAGGTCGGGGCCTGGGCACTTCCCCTTCCTCAGCCGTTTCACGGCGTCACTGAGTTCCTCGAAGCTGAATTCAGGGGTGTCTTCTACGTTGGGGGGGTTTGTCGAGTTCCGCCTTATTTCCTTCTGCTCCTCCGTTTCGGTGTCTTCCTCGTCGTCGGGTAGAAGTGCGGACAACATCGCTGCCGCGGTCGTTCGCCAGTTGGAGGTATATCCGAGCGGCGTCTTCAGCGTCGATGTTGTTTCCTCTCCTCTGAGTTTCCTTGCGACTGTTTTGTAAGCGATGCCCCAAGGTTCCCTGTTACCCTCTTTGGTGACGAAGTCCTGCCAGCTCTGGATTTTTGCTCTTGCCAGCATCCTCTTATACTCCTTTCGTGTTGACCTGTACCGCAGCTTCTCCTGCTCCCTCGTAGCGGGGTCCCTGGCCCCCTGATACCTTCTTCTCGCCTGGTAGGTGTTTCTCTTTGCTCTGGTGAGTTCGGGCGTCCACCAGGGTACTGACCTGTAGTACCATTTCTTCTTTGGGATGGCGGTGTCGCAGGCACCTATCAGGGTTGCCTGGAGTTGCCCGGCCATTCTTTCGACGTCCTCTGCCTGCTGGAGGGTTGTTTCTTTGAGTGCCTCCATTTTCTCTGTGAGGGCACTCTGAAATACCTCCCAGTTGGCTTTTCGCGTGTTATAGCGTCTTTCCTGAAGCTGCGGTGTGGTGCTTCTCGTCCCGAAGTCGAGGAGCGTCTCCAGTATCCGGTGGTCACTGGAGGTACCATCTTCGCGTATCCTCCAGCCCTTTACAAGGAGTATTGCCTCTGGGCTCGCCATCGTCACGTCTATGTTTGATCGCCCTCGAGTTGTTTCAAACGTGTGGGGTTGTCCTGGTTGATTCAGGACATGGAGACCGTACTGCGCTATGACTGCCTCTAGGGCCTCGCCTCTGTCGTCGGTGCTCCTGCTGCACCACAGCGGTGATTTTGCGTTCGCATCCAGGCCGATGATGATCCTCTTGCCTCTGAGACACCGTAGTACCTTCTCCAACTGTTGCACGCCGACCTCGATGTTTCCTGTCGGCGGAAAGTACAGGCTTGCCGCGTACACCTCTGTTTCCCCGTCGCTTATCTGCACGCAGGAACAGTGTGTTGTGCAGAGTTCGGCGACCTCGAGGGGCGTTAGGGTCTCTGATTTTATCCCTACGGCCGCCATTGGCGGGTTGTGCTTCGACCCTCTGCAGGCGATCGCGACTCCTGTGCCGAATCCGGGTATTTTCCCATCGACGCTGTATGGTTCTTGCATTAATATTATGTCATCCCCATCGGCGTCCATTTGCGTCCGGATCTCATAAGGAGTTGTTTTGGATCGCTGCATGTTGTGCTGCAGGATCCTTATTTCCCTTTTCCGCCCAAGTCCTCTTCTGTCCCTGCGTTGCTCTTTATACATATTGCGTCCTTGCTATTATTGCTTCCAAGGCTTTCGTATACATTGGGCATTTCGCGTTGGAAGCTGCGTGGTCGCCCTTCCTCCCTGCTCTCTTGCAGTTTACGCAGGTGGCGTGCCCATCCTTATCTTTGCACTCTTTAGTGCTGTGCCCACTTTCTGCACAGTGCGCGCAGATTTCGTAGTTAACGCGGCAATATTTTGCCACGTGTCCGTATCCTTGACACTTGTAGCAGCGACTAATTGCTATGTAATCTTTAACTTTGCAGGCATTCCATGAGAGGAAGATCTTACCTTTCAATAGTTTCTCCCTTACCTGGGGGGGCACTTCGATGACCCAGTTCGTCTCCTCTTGATCCTTTCTGCCGGTCCTGAAGCAGAACTTGATGGCTGCAACGTCGTCCTCATTTAGTCTTTCTTGGTTCTGCTTCCTCATGCAGGCCAGGATCTCCTTCTCTGGAATGTCCCTCGGGACGTCGTAGATGATCATCCTGGGGGGTCTCCGCTGCGGCGTGCTAGCTTTTAGTCCAGCCTCCTTTAGTTTCGAGTTCTCGGTGAACTCTTTTAGGCTCTCCGGCTTCGTCGTCTCAACGGCTAGGCCGTTTCCCTTTATTTTCCGGACGGCCGTAACTTGGATTCCTCTCTTGCGGGGATTCACTAGGGTGAACACCGCGTCAAGTGCTTCTTCGCTCGTTTGAATCTCGCCACCTTCTCTTTCCGGTCGAATTATGACCACATTTTTGGGCGGCTTGACCGCCGTCTGCTCGACCTTGTTGCTCGTTATCTTTACTTTTTCGGCATATGTCGGCTCCCTCTGTTCCTGCTGCGTCGTTCTCAAGACGGCTGTTTCTAGCCGCCTGGTTGCTTTGTTGACGGCGTTCATTATCGCCGTTTCCTTATTCTTCTCATCTCCGGCACTCTGCTCTAGCCTGCCTGTCAGGTAGCTATTATGGAGCAGTAGCTCGTCAACAATGCCCCTCATTTCTTTGAAGTGCCGTAGGATTACTGCGGCGTGTTCCTTGTTTATTTTCCTGGCCGAGTCTAAGCAGAACGCCGTGACCTTCCTCTCTATGTCACTGGCCTGTGCCTTTATATCGGGCACTTGCCGCTTATCCTCCCCGGCCAATCTCTCCTCATCTCTGGGGGGGTTGTTTCTCCCCAGGCTTGCTCTCATCGTCTTCTCTGGTATCCTCGGGCTTGGAGTGGCCTCGTTCTTTTCCATCTGTTTCCTCAGGGGTTGGAGGACCACTCTGGCCTCTGCGCCTGGCGACGAGTGCCCTAGCGTCGGCATCACCGGCTCCTTGCCGCTTCTTGCGGCTGCCGCTGCGGCTGTTCGCTTCCCGGTGGCTATGTCCAGCGGCGTATTGAATCCCCCTCGCGGACTTTCAGTTGGCGCTTTGTTCCCGCGAGCACTCCCGCGCTGAGTCCGGCGGCGTGCTCTTCACAGTTCAAAACCCCTGGGTTTGAATTTGAATTTGAATTTGCCGCCTAGCGGCGTGCTCTTGGTTCCCAAGATGCCCGGGCGGCGGCGCTTCGGTCGCTCGACCCAAGATGGCTGCCGCGCGTCCGCTAACCTATCCTCCCGCACGTGGCACTTTGTTTTGCTTTTCTCGCGCTTATTGCGGCAATTTCCACTAAACTTTCGGTGTGCACTATGTTTTTAGCACTCGCACTATCTATTATTTTAGTTTTCGTGCCCGAGATCTTCGATTTTCGCGTTTTTGTCCGCCACGTGGCCTAACCTCACTTCGCGCACGCGGCACTTTCTTTTGTTTTTCCGCGCTTATTGCGGCAATTTTCACTAAACTTTCGGTGTGCACTATGTTTTTTAGCACTCGCACTACCTATTATTTTAGTTTCGTGCCCGAGATCTTCGATTTACGCGTTTTTGTCCGCCACGTGGCCTAACCTCGCTTCGCACACGCGGCACTTTCTTTGCTTTTTCCGCGCTTATTGCGGAAATCTCCACTAATATTTTTGCATGCACTTTATTTTAAGCACTAACTCTGCCTATTGAATTATTTTTCGCTCCCGAGATCTTTGATTTTTCGGTTTTTCCTATCCGTCGCGTCAGCTAACCTCACTTTTCGCACGTGGCGATTTACATTAGCTTTTTTCGCTCTGAATTCGGCGATCTCCACGATTCTTTTTAACTACACGTTTTCCTCGGCACTCCCACTTTGCTTTAAATTAATTTTTACGCCCGAACTTTTTAATTTGCCCGGTTTTTTCGTTTATAGACTGCGGAGCGACGTGCACGCGTCCGTCCCACTTGCCGCCATCTTGGAAACCAGTAGATAGGGACATACATACATATATGCAATTTTTGGTAACGGGTACTTTCCCAGACTTTTTGTCCATACAGTAACCCGGGTCCCCTGGACCAATTGGGGTTGGGTAGACGCCCAACCATCGCGCAAGGCACACAGTGCCCTGCTTCCTGGATTAGCTAGGCCTGCAGGGGCTGTCGCTCGTCTCAGGTCGAACGGGGCCCTTTCTAAGCCCTACCGTCTACCGGGACGGTACCGGAGCAGTTGGGACGCTGCTCACACGCCGTAGACCATTCGGTGTAGGACGAACACCTTAACTCGGCCCTCTTGCCAGCATCTTGGCCATCAACCACTGCCACCACGAGTCCATACCCATTTTTGGCCGAGCAGAGGGGTCGCTACTCCCTCCGGGCTATAACTCGACCCGCCCGTGGTACCAGCCTAAGTCGCTGGTGGGACTATCGTGTGGATGTACGGCCACGTCACTACCGGCCCGGCGTCCTGCTAACCGAGCTCGGCAGACCCAGAT
>NW_026109416.1:2500-12500 GCF_024516045.1 Bombus affinis | reverse complement strand
AATCGCTCGTACGTCGCGTACGTTCTCTCGCGTCCGCTCTTGTTCGTATCCTTCTTCGTGCGCTTCCTCCGACTCTGAAACGTTCTACGTATCGTAAGAACGACGGCGGGTTGTCGAAGGCACCAAGGGACAGAGAGAGACAGATAGAGAGGAACGACACGCAACGCAAGCAGTCTTAGGTTTACGTGAGCAACCCTCAGCCAGGCGTGGTCCAGGAATTGTATCCGTGGACCGCAATGTGCGTTCGAAATGTCGATGTTCATGTGTCCTGCAGTTCACACGTTGACGCGCAATTAGCTGCGTTCTTCATCGACCCACGAGCCAAGTGATCCACCGTTCAGGGTAATCTTTTCATATATTTTTTAAAACTCTTGTACTCCATGTACTCTTAATACTCGGTTCGAGCGAAGCCGAGATCCGACACGACCGACCAACGGGAATCGGACGCGCAGAAGTCGCCGGAAGATCGACGACACGAAAACGTTCGAAAATGAAATCCGACGAACGCGCGAAGATACGCGCGTCCGCCGGCCGGGCGAAAAGTACATTATGATATATAACAACCATCGAGATCGAAGCTCCGTTCGTCAGGAAACGACGGGGATATAACACCCGATTCTGAATCCTCTGTGCAGCACACGATCTCGCGAAGAAATACGCACGGTGGCTAGCCCATATATATATATATGTGTGTGTGTATATATAATACGATATGCATTCCTCTCGTCCAATTATTCAAGAAAAAGAGCGTGCGCCTCCATCGTTCGGGTGATGTAAAGATTCGATGGGACTCGCGCGACCCTCGGCCTCGAGCGGTCTTTCCTCCCAATATCCAGAAGCCGAGCTTTGAAAAAACTCTAGCGACGGCACGGGTGTCCGACTCACGACATCGAGGCTTCGAAGTCGGCGATCTCCTCCGAACGGATGGCGATCGCGACGACTCAAAGCGTGAAAAATCGACGAAAGAGAACACATCTCCGTTCAGGTGATTGTTTTTTTTAAAAAATAAAAAAATTCGATGGGACTCGCATCCATCTACCTCGCGCGGTCTTTCTTCCCAATATTCAGAAGCCGAGCTTTGAAAAAACTTCAGCGACGGCACGGGTGTCCGACTCACGACAACGAGGATAGACAGCCTGCGGTCCCCTCTGAACGGGTTATATGCGACGAACTAGACGAAACTTTAGTCGTTCAGGTGGTATAAAAAAAAAAAATTCGATGGGACGCACGCGCAGCCGTCGTCCTCGAGCGGTCTTTCTTCCCAATATCCAGAAGCCGAGCTTTGAAAAAACTCTAGCGACGGCACGGGTGTCCGACTCACGACATCGAGGGTAGACAGCCTGCGGTCCCCTCTGAACCAACTTCGGCTAGACTAGTTACGAATCGTTGCTACGCATCGTCATCATAGTCATCGTCATCATCATCATTATCATAGCGGGCCAACATCCACGCAATGCGTTTTCGTTCTAGGTTACCCGATCCACGAGTATGTTACAAGTGGTTTCGTTATTTCGAACAAAACGACATACGAAGAACACACGCCCTATGGGTAGGAAGCACGTTTCGAGAACGACCGAGAGCGGTGAAAGAGACGAAAGGTCGACGCGCATAAGGTATCCATGGATCTTCGAAGAGAACCTTCGAAGATATGTCGGTATCCTTTCTACATGCGCGACTCGCTACTCGTACTTTCGCTCTCGTCGACTCGTTTTAGTCGCTTCGTTCGATCCCAAAGAGGAGTCTTCGATGTCCCGTTGCTAGGAGGAGAGCAAACGCAACACAGACCACGAAACATAGAAGAGAATAGGCGAGCATGATCTCTCCGACACGAGGCACTTTAGAGATTTTGTTATTCGTTTGTACGGTCTCCACGACGCAAAAAAAAAAATACGAGATCGTGGCGGCGGGTCTTTCTGTATACGGCCTCACGCAAGCGCCTCGATCTCATTTCTCTTTACGGGTGGTTTCCATTCGTAATTTTTCGTTCGATATTCGTGTCAAAGTTTAATTTTCGAAAGCTCAAGTTCCCATTTATAGTTTTATTATAAAATCATAATATTCGCAGACGGCGGGTCTTTCTGTGTACGACCTCACGCAGGCGCCTCGAATTCGTTTATGTATGTATATATATATATATATATATATATATGTATCTCTTCATCCCGATGATCGAGAGAGAGTGCCACCTTCTCTTCATATAGTTTCGTAGCTGGAGGGTCGTCTCCTCCTTATGTCTTTTCATCATTTTGCCAACGGAGTAAGCCACGCTCCGGGCGAATTTAACTGTTCTTTGTTAAAGTATATAGCTTGTTGATACGTCGTATATACTTTGGTTCGTCGATATAGGAGGAGTACGGCTCCTTACCGACTTATACAGTTTCGTATTTTTCAAGTGTTCAAGTCAAATTCTTTAAGTTTTTGTGTTATATCGTTAATGATCCTTCCGCAGGTTCACCTACGGAAACCTTGTTACGACTTTTACTTCCTCTAAATGATCAAGTTTGGTCATCTTCCCGGTAACATCGGCAATGCTTATCACATTGGCCGCGCACCAGTCCGAAGACCTCACTAAATCATTCAATCGGTAGTAGCGACGGGCGGTGTGTACAAAGGGCAGGGACGTAATCAACGCGAGCTTATGACTCGCGCTTACTGGGAATTCCTCGTTCATGGGGAATAATTGCAAGCCCCAATCCCTAGCACGAAGGAGGTTCAGCGGGTTACCCGGGCCTTTCGGCCAGGGAAAACACGCTGATTCCTTCAGTGTAGCGCGCGTGCGGCCCAGAACATCTAAGGGCATCACAGACCTGTTATTGCTCAATCTCGTGCGGCTAGAAGCCGCCTGTTCCTCTAAGAAGATTTGTTTGTACGTTGGTAGTAAAAACCCACCGACCGAAGCCGGGGGCCTTCGAGATACCATAAGTTACGTCTATTTAGCAGGCTAGAGTCTCGTTCGTTATCGGAATTAACCAGACAAATCGCTCCACCAACTAAGAACGGCCATGCACCACCACCCACCGAATCAAGAAAGAGCTATCAATCTGTCAATCCTTCCGGTGTCCGGGCCTGGTGAGGTTTCCCGTGTTGAGTCAAATTAAGCCGCAGGCTCCACTCCTGGTGGTGCCCTTCCGTCAATTCCTTTAAGTTTCAGCTTTGCAACCATACTTCCCCCGGAACCCAAAAGCTTTGGTTTCCCGGAAGCTGCCCGCCGAGTCATCGGAGGAACTTCGGCGGATCGCTGGCTGGCATCGTTTATGGTTAGAACTAGGGCGGTATCTGATCGCCTTCGAACCTCTAACTTTCGTTCTTGATTAATGAAAACATTTTTGGCAAATGCTTTCGCTTCTGTCCGTCTTGCGACGATCCAAGAATTTCACCTCTAACGTCGCAATACGAATGCCCCCATCTGTCCCTATTAATCATTACCTCGGGGCTCCGAAAACCAACAAAATAGAACCGAGGTCCTATTCCATTATTCCATGCACACAGTATTCAGGCGAAGGTAGCCTGCTTTAAGCACTCTAATTTGTTCAAAGTAAACGTATCGGCCCACCTCGACACTCAGTGAAGAGCACCGCGATGGGATATTAGTTGGACCGCCCGCGAGGAGCTAAGCCCACCGATAGGACGTACCACATAATGCCAGTTAAACACCGCGAGCGGTGAACCGACACTGTGACACACAGATTCAACTACGAGCTTTTTAACCGCAACAACTTTAATATACGCTATTGGAGCTGGAATTACCGCGGCTGCTGGCACCAGACTTGCCCTCCAATTGGTCCTCGTTAAAGGATTTAAAGTGTACTCATTCCGATTACGGGGCCTCGGATGAGTCCCGTATCGTTATTTTTCGTCACTACCTCCCCGTGCCGGGAGTGGGTAATTTGCGCGCCTGCTGCCTTCCTTGGATGTGGTAGCTGTTTCTCAGGCTCCCTCTCCGGAATCGAACCCTGATTCCCCGTTACCCGTTACAACCATGGTAGGCGCAGAACCTACCATCGACAGTTGATAAGGCAGACATTTGAAAGATGCGTCGCCGGTGCTAGATGACCATGCGATCAGCACAAAGTTATTCAGAGTCACCAAAACAAACGATGGACGGACAGACGAGCCATCCGCCACCGATTGGTTTTGATCTAATAAAAGCATTCCTACCATCTCTGGTCGGAATCTGTTTGCATGTATTAGCTCTAGAATTACCACAGTTATCCAAGTAAATGTAGGTATGATCTAAGAAACCATAACTGATTTAATGAGCCATTCGCGGTTTCACCTTAATGCGGCATGTACTGAGACATGCATGGCTTAATCTTTGAGACAAGCATATGACTACTGGCAGGATCAACCAGGGATCTTATAATATATTCCCAAAAACCAGCATTTTCGTTTAAAAGTTCTCTCTGTGTCGTAGGTGGGACGTAAGCACCGTACGACGAGACTTTTCATTTTATATATATATGTAATATGACTTAGAGAGCAACGTTCCATGGTTCAGTAACAACGTCACTCAGCCACTTTAATTCTCCTCCTCTCTCACCATCATATATCGATACAAAGATTCATACTTCACAGAATTATTTCTGTTTGTAACTTTTCTCCTCCAACTTCTCTCGTAGAATATAACTTAGCGGTAAAGCACGTATACGCATGCTGGACATACCGTAAGAATATTCTTTTATAAGCTTCAACACCTCTGTAGAGACGCGTTACCAGAAGATAACGCACTCTACAGAACGCCAAAAGGACCATCGTGCAGCTACAAATAGCTTACAACCGATGGTCTCTGCAAGAATGGCTACTCCGTAAGTACAAGCACACACGCATCCAACTTTTGTCAAATACGTGCACACAGGTCACCAGCTTCCCGACTAAGGGGAAGCTTGCCACGTTAACGGTCATTACGTCCTAGACTTCGACCCGCGGCGCAGCAGTGTAGAGAAAAAACCAGTACGAGAACGGAGGAACAGTCGAGAAATAGCGTAAAATACACTAAGACTCGAGGAGCGGTGACTGAATTCTCAACCGAGGCCGTAGAATAGCCACGCGCCCAGCGCTGTTCCGACCGAACCGTCCGGCTCGACGCTTCTCTTATAGATACCAAGGGGCCGGCCGGAAGGCCGGCGCCGGTCGGGCTAGCGGCCGCGCGCTTATGGTGCAAAACCTCCGTAGCAACGTACCGTTCGGAAGGGACGCTGGAACTTAGTCGCTCGCACGTTCAATAACTACTATATAAAGGCGATATCCAACCATCGAAATATTTTACCACAAGCATTATTAACATATTATAAATGCATTTTTACCAAAAAATTAATTTTTTTTTCACCGAAAAATTGCATCAGTAAACATACAGTTTTATCGACTATGGACGAAAAATAACTTTATAATCGATTAAAACACGTTAAAATAACACGAAATATGTAAAAAGATATATACCTTGTAACATTAATTAACGAAAAAATTGCAAAAATATCCCAGTCGTATCAGTCCGACGGAAGCTAATTTTTCAAAAAATTCGACAAAAATGTTTAATCCGATTGTATTTAATAGAGATATAACGATCCCTGTCAAAAAAATTATACCTTATAACGCTTTTTAACGAAATAACTCGAAATAACCATTTCGGACTTTTCGCACCGGCCGAACTTCTTCAAAGTCCCAACGTCCCGTCGCATAGTTCCGTTTCTAGAAAACGTTCCAGCGACCAAATAAACGCTTAATCCCGACGTAAAACGTCGAGATACGTCCATTTGTGCAAAAATATTCCTACCTTGTAACACTTTTAAGCGAGATAACTCGAAAAAACGTGTTCGATACGGAAATTTTTCAAAGTCCCAACGAAAAAATCGAAACTTTGTAGAAGGTCTTGGGGACGACATAAACGCTTAATCCCGACGTAAAACGTCGAGATACGTCGATTTATGCAAAAATATTCCTACCTTGTAACACTTTTAAGCGAGATAACTCGAAAAAACCTTTTCGGTCTTTTCGCACCGGCCGAACTTCTTCAAAGTCCCAACGTCCCGTCGCATAGTTCCGTTTCTAGAAAACGTTCCAGCGACCAAATAAACGCTTAATCCCGACGTAAAACGTCGAGATACGTCCATTTATGCAAAAATATTCCTACCTTGTAACACTTTTAAGCGAGATAACTCGAAAAAAACCTTTTCGGTCCTTTCGCACCGGCCGAACTTCTTCAAAGTCCCAACGTCCCGTCGCATAGTTCCGTTTCTAGAAAACGTTCCAGCGACCAAATAAACGCTTAATCCCGACGTAAAACGTCGAGATACGTCCATTTATGCAAATATATTCCTACCTTGTAACACTTTTAAGCGAGATAACTCGAAAAAACCTTTTCGGTCTTTTCGCACCGGCCGAACTTCTTCAAAGTCCCAACGTCCCGTCGCATAGTTCCGTTTCTAGAAAACGTTCCAGCGACCAAATAAACGCTTAATCCCGACGTAAAACGTCGAGATACGTCCATTTATGCAAATATATTCCTACCTTGTAACACTTTTAAGCGAGATAACTCGAAAAAACCTTTTCGGTCTTTTCGCACCGGCCGAACTTCTTCAAAGTCCCAACGTCCCGTCGCATAGTTCCGTTTCTAGAAAACGTTCCAGCGACCAAATAAACGCTTAATCCCGACGTAAAACGTCGAGATACGTCCATTTATGCAAAAATATTCCTACCTTGTAACACTTTTAAGCGAGATAACTCGAAAAAACCTTTTCGGTCTTTTCGCACCGGCCGAACTTCTTCAAAGTCCCAACGTCCCGTCGCATAGTTCCGTTTCTAGAAAACGTTCCAGCGACCAAATAAACGCTTAATCCCGACGTAAAACGTCGAGATACGTCCATTTATGCAAATATATTCCTACCTTGTAACACTTTTAAGCGAGATAACTCGAAAAAACCTTTTCGGTCTTTTCGCACCGGCCGAACTTCTTCAAAGTCCCAACGTCCCGTCGCATAGTTCCGTTTCTAGAAAACGTTCCAGCGACCAAATAAACGCTTAATCCCGACGTAAAACGTCGAGATACGTCCATTTATGCAAAAATATTCCTACCTTGTAACACTTTTAAGCGAGATAACTCGAAAAAACCTTTTCGGTCTTTTCGCACCGGCCGAACTTCTTCAAAGTCCCAACGTCCCGTCGCATAGTTCCGTTTCTAGAAAACGTTCCAGCGACCAAATAAACGCTTAATCCCGACGTAAAACGTCGAGATACGTCCATTTATGCAAATATATTCCTACCTTGTAACACTTTTAAGCGAGATAACTCGAAAAAACCTTTTCGGTCTTTTCGCACCGGCCGAACTTCTTCAAAGTCCCAACGTCCCGTCGCATAGTTCCGTTTCTAGAAAACGTTCCAGCGACCAAATAAACGCTTAATCCCGACGTAAAACGTCGAGATACGTCCATTTATGCAAATATATTCCTACCTTGTAACACTTTTAAGCGAGATAACTCGAAAAAACCTTTTCGGTCTTTTCGCACCGGCCGAACTTCTTCAAAGTCCCAACGTCCCGTCGCATAGTTCCGTTTCTAGAAAACGTTCCACCGACCAAATAAACGCTTAATCCCGACGTAAAACGTCGAGATACGTCCATTTATGCAAAAATATTCCTACCTTGTAACACTTTTAAGCGAGATAACTCGAAAAAACCTTTTCGGTCTTTTCGCACCGGCCGAACTTCTTCAAAGTCCCAACGTCCCGTCGCATAGTTCCGTTTCTAGAAAACGTTCCAGCGACCAAATAAACGCTTAATCCCGACGTAAAACGTCGAGATACGTCCATTTATGCAAATATATTCCTACCTTGTAACACTTTTAAGCGAGATAACTCGAAAAAACCTTTTCGGTCTTTTCGCACCGGCCGAACTTCTTCAAAGTCCCAACGTCCCGTCGCATAGTTCCGTTTCTAGAAAACGTTCCAGCGACCAAATAAACGCTTAATCCCGACGTAAAACGTCGAGATACGTCCATTTATGCAAAAATATTCCTACCTTGTAACACTTTTAAGCGAGATAACTCGAAAAAACCTTTTCGGTCCTTTCGCACCGGCCGAACTTCTTCAAAGTCCCAACGTCCCGTCGCATAGTTCCGTTTCTAGAAAACGTTCCAGCGACCAAATAAACGCTTAATCCCGACGTAAAACGTCGAGATACGTCCATTTATGCAAATATATTCCTACCTTGTAACACTTTTAAGCGAGATAACTCGAAAAAACCTTTTCGGTCTTTTCGCACCGGCCGAACTTCTTCAAAGTCCCAACGTCCCGTCGCATAGTTCCGTTTCTAGAAAACGTTCCAGCGACCAAATAAACGCTTAATCCCGACGTAAAACGTCGAGATACGTCCATTTATGCAAAAATATTCCTACCTTGTAACACTTTTAAGCGAGATAACTCGAAAAAACCTTTTCGGTCTTTTCGCACCGGCCGAACTTCTTCAAAGTCCCAACGTCCCGTCGCATAGTTCCGTTTCTAGAAAACGTTCCAGCGACCAAATAAACGCTTAATCCCGACGTAAAACGTCGAGATACGTCCATTTATGCAAATATATTCCTACCTTGTAACACTTTTAAGCGAGATAACTCGAAAAAACCTTTTCGGTCTTTTCGCACCGGCCGAACTTCTTCAAAGTCCCAACGTCCCGTCGCATAGTTCCGTTTCTAGAAAACGTTCCACCGACCAAATAAACGCTTAATCCCGACGTAAAACGTCGAGATACGTCCATTTATGCAAAAATATTCCTACCTTGTAACACTTTTAAGCGAGATAACTCGAAAAAACCTTTTCGGTCTTTTCGCACCGGCCGAACTTCTTCAAAGTCCCAACGTCCCGTCGCATAGTTCCGTTTCTAGAAAACGTTCCAGCGACCAAATAAACGCTTAATCCCGACGTAAACCGTCGAGATACGTCCATTTATGCAAATATATTCCTACCTTGTAACACTTTTAAGCGAGATAACTCGAAAAAACCTTTTCGGTCTTTTCGCACCGGCCGAACTTCTTCAAAGTCCCAACGTCCCGTCGCATAGTTCCGTTTCTAGAAAACGTTCCACCGACCAAATAAACGCTTAATCCCGACGTAAAACGTCGAGATACGTCCATTTATGCAAAAATATTCCTACCTTGTAACACTTTTAAGCGAGATAACTCGAAAAAACGTGTTCGATACGGAAATTTTTCCATGTCCCAATGTGCAATTCGAAACTTTTTAGAACGTTTCAAGAACAAAATTAACGCTTAATCCCGATGTATTTAATTAGAATATATCGATTTATGCCAGAATATACGTACCTTATAACGCTTATTATGGAATTAATGCGAAAGGAACTTTCGGTACTTTCGGCACTTTTGGAGCAGTGCGAAACAATTCAAAGTGCCAACGTCCCAGTCAGCTAGGTCCGGTGGAAAAAATTTAAAAAAAAATAAAAAGAAACCGTTACGTTCGGCTAGACGGCGTCGAACAATAACGATTTCTATAAAAATTTCCATACCTCGTAACGCTTTTTGAGGAATTATTTCGAAAGGAACGTTCGGCCTTTTCGTACCTGGACGAGAGAAATTTCAAAGTTCCAACGTCCCAGTCAGCTAGGTCCGGTGGAAAAAAATTTTTTAAAAAAATAAAAAGAAACCGTTACGTTTGGCTAGACGACGTCGAACAATAACGGTTTCTATAAAAATTTCCATACCTCGTAACGCTTTTTGAGAAATTATTTCGAAAGGAACGTTCGGCCTTTTCGTACCGGGACGAGAGAAATTTCAAAGTTCCAACGTCCCAGTCAGCTAGGTCCGGTGGAAAAAAATTTTTTAAAAAAATAAAAGAAACCGTTACGTTCGGCTAGACGACGTCGAACAATAACGGTTTCTATAAAAATTTGCATACCTCGTAACGCTTTTTGAGGAATTATTTCGAAAGGAACGTTCGGCCTTTTCGTACCGGGGCGAGAGAAATTTCAAAGTTCCAACGTCCCAGTCAGCTAGGTCCGGTG
>NW_026109415.1:30000-37500 GCF_024516045.1 Bombus affinis | reverse complement strand
ATCTAGTACGCTTACAGCGTGGAAATTTCGATCGTTGCTCGCTCGCTGCGCTCGCTCGTACGATTCTAGCCTAACCTAAAACCGTTCCCGATCGCGTTCGAACCGAGATTCGAACGAGATCGAAGAACGAACGCGAAAGGGATTGGTTTTGGGTTGGTCCATATTTTTTTTCGAGCGAGCGGAGCGAGCGAGCAACGCGTAAGAGCGTATCGCGTCCCGACGTGGTACCGCGAGGACTTTGAAATAATCGCAATAACTCCTTAAAGTTCGAAATAACTCCTTAAAGTGCGTTACGAGGTGTGGAAATTTTTATTGAAATCGTTATAGTTCGACGTAATCTAGTCGAACGTAGCGGTTTCGTTTTGTTTTTTCTTTAAATTTTTTCCACCGGACCTAGCTGACTGGGACGTTGGAACTTTGAAATTTCTCTCGCCCCGGTACGAAAAGGCCGAACGTTCCTTTCGAAATAATTCCTCAAAAAGCGTTACGAGGTATGCAAATTTTTATAGAAACCGTTATTGTTCGACGTCGTCTAGCCGAACGTAACGGTTTCTTTTTATTTTTTTAAAAAATTTTTTTCCACCGGACCTAGCTGACTGGGACGTTGGAACTTTGAAATTTCTCTCGTCCCGGTACGAAAAGGCCGAACGTTCCTTTCGAAATAATTTCTCAAAAAGCGTTACGAGGTATGGAAATTTTTATAGAAACCGTTATTGTTCGACGTCGTCTAGCCAAACGTAACGGTTTCTTTTTATTTTTTTAAAAAATTTTTTTCCACCGGACCTAGCTGACTGGGACGTTGGAACTTTGAAATTTCTCTCGTCCAGGTACGAAAAGGCCGAACGTTCCTTTCGAAATAATTCCTCAAAAAGCGTTACGAGGTATGGAAATTTTTATAGAAATCGTTATTGTTCGACGCCGTCTAGCCGAACGTAACGGTTTCTTTTTATTTTTTTTTTAAATTTTTTCCACCGGACCTAGC
This sequence comes from Bombus affinis, assembly GCF_024516045.1. Taxonomy (NCBI): domain Eukaryota; kingdom Metazoa; phylum Arthropoda; class Insecta; order Hymenoptera; family Apidae; genus Bombus; species Bombus affinis. Next base: position 36,518 of record NW_026109415.1, on the reverse strand, counting down.
TGACTGGGACGTTGGCACTTTGAATTGTTTCGCACTGCTCCAAAAGTGCCGAAAGTACCGAAAGTTCCTTTCGCATTAATTCCATAATAAGCGTTATAAGGTACGTATATTCTGGCATAAATCGATATATTCTAATTAAATACATCGGGATTAAGCGTTAATTTTGTTCTTGAAACGTTCTAAAAAGTTTCGAATTGCACATTGGGACATGGAAAAATTTCCGTATCGAACACGTTTTTTCGAGTTATCTCGCTTAAAAGTGTTACAAGGTAGGAATATTTTTGCATAAATGGACGTATCTCGACGTTTTACGTCGGGATTAAGCGTTTATTTGGTCGCTGGAACGTTTTCTAGAAACGGAACTATGCGACGGGACGTTGGGACTTTGAAGAAGTTCGGCCGGTGCGAAAAGACCGAAAAGGTTTTTTCGAGTTATCTCGCTTAAAAGTGTTACAAGGTAGGAATATATTTGCATAAATGGACGTATCTCGACGTTTTACGTCGGGATTAAGCGTTTATTTGGTCGCTGGAACGTTTTCTAGAAACGGAACTATGCGACGGGACGTTGGGACTTTGAAGAAGTTCGGCCGGTGCGAAAGGACCGAAAAGGTTTTTTCGAGTTATCTCGCTTAAAAGTGTTACAAGGTAGGAATATTTTTGCATAAATGGACGTATCTCGACGTTTTACGTCGGGATTAAGCGTTTATTTGGTCGCTGGAACGTTTTCTAGAAACGGAACTATGCGACGGGACGTTGGGACTTTGAAGAAGTTCGGCCGGTGCGAAAAGACCGAAAAGGTTTTTTCGAGTTATCTCGCTTAAAAGTGTTACAAGGTAGGAATATTTTTGCATAAATGGACGTATCTCGACGTTTTACGTCGGGATTAAGCGTTTATTTGGTCGGTGGAACGTTTTCTAGAAACGGAACTATGCGACGGGACGTTGGGACTTTGAAGAAGTTCGGCCGGTGCGAAAAGACCGAAAAGGTTTTTTCGAGTTATCTCGCTTAAAAGTGTTACAAGGTAGGAATATATTTGCATAAATGGACGTATCTCGACGTTTTACGTCGGGATTAAGCGTTTATTTGGTCGCTGGAACGTTTTCTAGAAACGGAACTATGCGACGGGACGTTGGGACTTTGAAGAAGTTCGGCCGGTGCGAAAAGACCGAAAAGGTTTTTTCGAGTTATCTCGCTTAAAAGTGTTACAAGGTAGGAATATTTTTGCATAAATGGACGTATCTCGACGTTTTACGTCGGGATTAAGCGTTTATTTGGTCGCTGGAACGTTTTCTAGAAACGGAACTATGCGACGGGACGTTGGGACTTTGAAGAAGTTCGGCCGGTGCGAAAAGACCGAAAAGGTTTTTTCGAGTTATCTCGCTTAAAAGTGTTACAAGGTAGGAATATATTTGCATAAATGGACGTATCTCGACGTTTTACGTCGGGATTAAGCGTTTATTTGGTCGCTGGAACGTTTTCTAGAAACGGAACTATGCGACGGGACGTTGGGACTTTGAAGAAGTTCGGCCGGTGCGAAAAGACCGAAAAGGTTTTTTCGAGTTATCTCGCTTAAAAGTGTTACAAGGTAGGAATATTTTTGCATAAATGGACGTATCTCGACGTTTTACGTCGGGATTAAGCGTTTATTTGGTCGGTGGAACGTTTTCTAGAAACGGAACTATGCGACGGGACGTTGGGACTTTGAAGAAGTTCGGCCGGTGCGAAAAGACCGAAAAGGTTTTTTCGAGTTATCTCGCTTAAAAGTGTTACAAGGTAGGAATATATTTGCATAAATGGACGTATCTCGACGTTTTACGTCGGGATTAAGCGTTTATTTGGTCGCTGGAACGTTTTCTAGAAACGGAACTATGCGACGGGACGTTGGGACTTTGAAGAAGTTCGGCCGGTGCGAAAAGACCGAAAAGGTTTTTTCGAGTTATCTCGCTTAAAAGTGTTACAAGGTAGGAATATATTTGCATAAATGGACGTATCTCGACGTTTTACGTCGGGATTAAGCGTTTATTTGGTCGCTGGAACGTTTTCTAGAAACGGAAATATGCGACGGGACGTTGGGACTTTGAAGAAGTTCGGCCGGTGCGAAAAGACCGAAAAGGTTTTTTCGAGTTATCTCGCTTAAAAGTGTTACAAGGTAGGAATATTTTTGCATAAATCGACGTATCTCGACGTTTTACGTCGGGATTAAGCGTTTATGTCGTCCCCAAGACCTTCTACAAAGTTTCGATTTTTTCGTTGGGACTTTGAAAAATTTCCGTATCGAACACGTTTTTTCGAGTTATCTCGCTTAAAAGTGTTACAAGGTAGGAATATTTTTGCATAAATGGACGTATCTCGACGTTTTACGTCGGGATTAAGCGTTTATTTGGTCGGTGGAACGTTTTCTAGAAACGGAACTATGCGACGGGACGTTGGGACTTTGAAGAAGTTCGGCCGGTGCGAAAAGACCGAAAAGGTTTTTTCGAGTTATCTCGCTTAAAAGTGTTACAAGGTAGGAATATATTTGCATAAATGGACGTATCTCGACGTTTTACGTCGGGATTAAGCGTTTATTTGGTCGCTGGAACGTTTTCTAGAAACGGAACTATGCGACGGGACGTTGGGACTTTGAAGAAGTTCGGCCGGTGCGAAAAGACCGAAAAGGTTTTTTCGAGTTATCTCGCTTAAAAGTGTTACAAGGTAGGAATATATTTGCATAAATGGACGTATCTCGACGTTTTACGTCGGGATTAAGCGTTTATTTGGTCGCTGGAACGTTTTCTAGAAACGGAACTATGCGACGGGACGTTGGGACTTTGAAGAAGTTCGGCCGGTGCGAAAAGACCGAAAAGGTTTTTTCGAGTTATCTCGCTTAAAAGTGTTACAAGGTAGGAATATTTTTGCATAAATGGACGTATCTCGACGTTTTACGTCGGGATTAAGCGTTTATTTGGTCGGTGGAACGTTTTCTAGAAACGGAACTATGCGACGGGACGTTGGGACTTTGAAGAAGTTCGGCCGGTGCGAAAAGACCGAAAAGGTTTTTTCGAGTTATCTCGCTTAAAAGTGTTACAAGGTAGGAATATATTTGCATAAATGGACGTATCTCGACGTTTTACGTCGGGATTAAGCGTTTATTTGGTCGCTGGAACGTTTTCTAGAAACGGAACTATGCGACGGGACGTTGGGACTTTGAAGAAGTTCGGCCGGTGCGAAAAGACCGAAAAGGTTTTTTCGAGTTATCTCGCTTAAAAGTGTTACAAGGTAGGAATATTTTTGCATAAATGGACGTATCTCGACGTTTTACGTCGGGATTAAGCGTTTATTTGGTCGCTGGAACGTTTTCTAGAAACGGAACTATGCGACGGGACGTTGGGACTTTGAAGAAGTTCGGCCGGTGCGAAAAGACCGAAAAGGTTTTTTCGAGTTATCTCGCTTAAAAGTGTTACAAGGTAGGAATATTTTTGCATAAATCGACGTATCTCGACGTTTTACGTCGGGATTAAGCGTTTATGTCGTCCCCAAGACCTTCTACAAAGTTTCGATTTTTTCGTTGGGACTTTGAAAAATTTCCGTATCGAACACGTTTTTTCGAGTTATCTCGCTTAAAAGTGTTACAAGGTAGGAATATTTTTGCATAAATGGACGTATCTCGACGTTTTACGTCGGGATTAAGCGTTTATTTGGTCGCTGGAACGTTTTCTAGAAACGGAACTATGCGACGGGACGTTGGGACTTTGAAGAAGTTCGGCCGGTGCGAAAAGACCGAAAAGGTTTTTTCGAGTTATCTCGCTTAAAAGTGTTACAAGGTAGGAATATATTTGCATAAATGGACGTATCTCGACGTTTTACGTCGGGATTAAGCGTTTATTTGGTCGCTGGAACGTTTTCTAGAAACGGAACTATGCGACGGGACGTTGGGACTTTGAAGAAGTTCGGCCGGTGCGAAAGGACCGAAAAGGTTTTTTCGAGTTATCTCGCTTAAAAGTGTTACAAGGTAGGAATATTTTTGCATAAATGGACGTATCTCGACGTTTTACGTCGGGATTAAGCGTTTATTTGGTCGGTGGAACGTTTTCTAGAAACGGAACTATGCGACGGGACGTTGGGACTTTGAAGAAGTTCGGCCGGTGCGAAAAGACCGAAAAGGTTTTTTCGAGTTATCTCGCTTAAAAGTGTTACAAGGTAGGAATATATTTGCATAAATGGACGTATCTCGACGTTTTACGTCGGGATTAAGCGTTTATTTGGTCGCTGGAACGTTTTCTAGAAACGGAACTATGCGACGGGACGTTGGGACTTTGAAGAAGTTCGGCCGGTGCGAAAAGACCGAAAAGGTTTTTTCGAGTTATCTCGCTTAAAAGTGTTACAAGGTAGGAATATATTTGCATAAATGGACGTATCTCGACGTTTTACGTCGGGATTAAGCGTTTATTTGGTCGCTGGAACGTTTTCTAGAAACGGAAATATGCGACGGGACGTTGGGACTTTGAAGAAGTTCGGCCGGTGCGAAAAGACCGAAAAGGTTTTTTCGAGTTATCTCGCTTAAAAGTGTTACAAGGTAGGAATATTTTTGCATAAATCGACGTATCTCGACGTTTTACGTCGGGATTAAGCGTTTATGTCGTCCCCAAGACCTTCTACAAAGTTTCGATTTTTTCGTTGGGACTTTGAAAAATTTCCGTATCGAACACGTTTTTTCGAGTTATCTCGCTTAAAAGTGTTACAAGGTAGGAATATTTTTGCATAAATGGACGTATCTCGACGTTTTACGTCGGGATTAAGCGTTTATTTGGTCGGTGGAACGTTTTCTAGAAACGGAACTATGCGACGGGACGTTGGGACTTTGAAGAAGTTCGGCCGGTGCGAAAAGACCGAAAAGGTTTTTTCGAGTTATCTCGCTTAAAAGTGTTACAAGGTAGGAATATATTTGCATAAATGGACGTATCTCGACGTTTTACGTCGGGATTAAGCGTTTATTTGGTCGCTGGAACGTTTTCTAGAAACGGAACTATGCGACGGGACGTTGGGACTTTGAAGAAGTTCGGCCGGTGCGAAAAGACCGAAAAGGTTTTTTCGAGTTATCTCGCTTAAAAGTGTTACAAGGTAGGAATATATTTGCATAAATGGACGTATCTCGACGTTTTACGTCGGGATTAAGCGTTTATTTGGTCGCTGGAACGTTTTCTAGAAACGGAACTATGCGACGGGACGTTGGGACTTTGAAGAAGTTCGGCCGGTGCGAAAGGACCGAAAAGGTTTTTTCGAGTTATCTCGCTTAAAAGTGTTACAAGGTAGGAATATTTTTGCATAAATGGACGTATCTCGACGTTTTACGTCGGGATTAAGCGTTTATTTGGTCGCTGGAACGTTTTCTAGAAACGGAACTATGCGACGGGACGTTGGGACTTTGAAGAAGTTCGGCCGGTGCGAAAAGACCGAAAAGGTTTTTTCGAGTTATCTCGCTTAAAAGTGTTACAAGGTAGGAATATTTTTGCATAAATCGACGTATCTCGACGTTTTACGTCGGGATTAAGCGTTTATGTCGTCCCCAAGACCTTCTACAAAGTTTCGATTTTTTCGTTGGGACTTTGAAAAATTTCCGTATCGAACACGTTTTTTCGAGTTATCTCGCTTAAAAGTGTTACAAGGTAGGAATATTTTTGCATAAATGGACGTATCTCGACGTTTTACGTCGGGATTAAGCGTTTATTTGGTCGGTGGAACGTTTTCTAGAAACGGAACTATGCGACGGGACGTTGGGACTTTGAAGAAGTTCGGCCGGTGCGAAAAGACCGAAAAGGTTTTTTCGAGTTATCTCGCTTAAAAGTGTTACAAGGTAGGAATATATTTGCATAAATGGACGTATCTCGACGTTTTACGTCGGGATTAAGCGTTTATTTGGTCGCTGGAACGTTTTCTAGAAACGGAACTATGCGACGGGACGTTGGGACTTTGAAGAAGTTCGGCCGGTGCGAAAAGACCGAAAAGGTTTTTTCGAGTTATCTCGCTTAAAAGTGTTACAAGGTAGGAATATATTTGCATAAATGGACGTATCTCGACGTTTTACGTCGGGATTAAGCGTTTATTTGGTCGCTGGAACGTTTTCTAGAAACGGAACTATGCGACGGGACGTTGGGACTTTGAAGAAGTTCGGCCGGTGCGAAAGGACCGAAAAGGTTTTTTCGAGTTATCTCGCTTAAAAGTGTTACAAGGTAGGAATATTTTTGCATAAATGGACGTATCTCGACGTTTTACGTCGGGATTAAGCGTTTATTTGGTCGCTGGAACGTTTTCTAGAAACGGAACTATGCGACGGGACGTTGGGACTTTGAAGAAGTTCGGCCGGTGCGAAAAGACCGAAAAGGTTTTTTCGAGTTATCTCGCTTAAAAGTGTTACAAGGTAGGAATATTTTTGCATAAATCGACGTATCTCGACGTTTTACGTCGGGATTAAGCGTTTATGTCGTCCCCAAGACCTTCTACAAAGTTTCGATTTTTTCGTTGGGACTTTGAAAAATTTC
>NW_026109415.1:22500-25000 GCF_024516045.1 Bombus affinis | reverse complement strand
AGACCGCTCGAGGCCGAGGGTCGCGCGAGTCCCATCGAATCTTTACATCACCCGAACGATGGAGGCGCACGCTCTTTTTCTTGAATAATTGGACGAGAGGAATGCATATCGTATTATATATACACACACACACATATATATATATATGGGCTAGCCACCGTGCGTATTTCTTCGCGAGATCGTGTGCTGCACAGAGGATTCAGAATCGGGTGTTATATCCCCGTCGTTTCCTGACGAACGGAGCTTCGATCTCGATGGTTGTTATATATCATAATGTACTTTTCGCCCGGCCGGCGGACGCGCGTATCTTCGCGCGTTCGTCGGATTTCATTTTCGAACGTTTTCGTGTCGTCGATCTTCCGGCGACTTCTGCGCGTCCGATTCCCGTTGGTCGGTCGTGTCGGATCTCGGCTTCGCTCGAACCGAGTATTAAGAGTACATGGAGTACAAGAGTTTTAAAAAATATATGAAAAGATTACCCTGAACGGTGGATCACTTGGCTCGTGGGTCGATGAAGAACGCAGCTAATTGCGCGTCAACGTGTGAACTGCAGGACACATGAACATCGACATTTCGAACGCACATTGCGGTCCACGGATACAATTCCTGGACCACGCCTGGCTGAGGGTTGCTCACGTAAACCTAAGACTGCTTGCGTTGCGTGTCGTTCCTCTCTATCTGTCTCTCTCTGTCCCTTGGTGCCTTCGACAACCCGCCGTCGTTCTTACGATACGTAGAACGTTTCAGAGTCGGAGGAAGCGCACGAAGAAGGATACGAACAAGAGCGGACGCGAGAGAACGTACGCGACGTACGAGCGATTGTTGGACGCTCGTCGGCGTTCGTCGCGGTCGTGTCGAGACCGTGCAATTCGTACGCATGCTCGATATATAAACTATCGTGTTCACGGGAGACACTACGAAACTCTACCTCTGTCTCTCTCTGTCCCTTGGTGCCTTCGACAACCCGCCGTCGTTCTTACGATACGTAGAACGTTTCAGAGTCGGAGGAAGCGCACGAAGAAGGATACGAATAAGAGCGGAGAGAACCGTCACGGACCTGCGTGAGTGCTAGCGGCGTCGTGAGTCGTCCTTTCGTACGACCGCCCGCTTATGCACCGCTTCGTGTCGGTTATCGAATATATTATATATATATATATATATATATATATATACGTAGTGTTGTCCTCGTGACCGATTTTTTTTTCATATCAGCAGATTTGCATACGTTTGCAGGTTTTCGATGAGCACGATGTCCGCGCCCCCGACGTCGTCTTAAATGAATATTATTTTGGCGAGACTGAGAGAAAGCAAATATGGGAACTCGGTCGAGAGAGGAGAGAAGGAGAACAGCCTCAGATAAAAGTAAACTTGGTAACGGTGCGGAATTTTGCCGTACAACCGTCTTTTCTTAAGACGTTTTACTCGAATAGCCCCAGGGATCTAATGCCCACTCCGTCTCTTCGTGCGTAGAGATATACTCTGCGCGAGCGACTGACAACGACGAGGACCGTCGCATCGATGGGTCGTCGTTGCGTTTAACATACTCTGTGCTTGTAATTTATCCCCGAAAGAGAGCCGTAGATCCGGGAACGCACACGTGATTTCTTCGAGCGCTGATGACTTAGGGAGATGATCCCCAGGCGTTGCGCGGAGATCGGAGAGTACGCGTTACTTGTATCGGGACGAATTTTCCCCGTCGTTCGCGTATCTCTCTGCCCGCCGGCCCTGGCCCAAAGCCACGTTCGTCGGAAATCGTAGAAATCGTGTGCGAACTAGCGCGTGTCTATGATCGGCTACGGGTGTTTTACCAAGCTCGAGGTGTTGCGCAACGTTTCCGTACCTGACGAAGATGCGCACGAGAGTCCGTTACAAAGTCGTTGGATGGTCGTCGTCGTCATGCCAGAGAGAATCTCTGGACACGTACAGGAGAAGAGATCGTAGACGAGGAAGAAGACGATCCCCTTTGGCGAGGCTGGAGTGAAACTTTGATTTAATTAAAGACGAGGTATACACGCGCGTACGACGTGATAGTCGTGCGCGCGTGTGATTTTTTTTTAAGGCAATTCGGCGCTACAAGTACTCGAAAAACAGAGAGTGTTGGTCATCCCATGCCTTTTCGGCGTCTATCGCTGGACCGCGCATCCTAACGTCGACGGTCGTCCAGTCCCCGAACACACCACAGTGTACGTCTCGCTCGCTTTTCCACTTGCGTGCGTTCCCGTGCGTTTTCGTCGTCGTCGGTACAGAGCAAAGAAACTTTGCCGTTTCGATCTCTGTGCCGGCAGAAAACAAGGAACCGCTGGAATTTGTCGAGAGTAGAGAAACGGCTGTAAGAGACTGAGGACGGGCGTTAAAAATCACCGACGATCGTTTTAGGATGTCTGGCGTGAGTCTTAGCTCGAACATGATACGACGTACGAAGAAAAGGGCACTTTGGCGCGATGCTTAAAACGCTTCTCTGGAAGGAAAGAGTGTTCTCGTTCTATTCGAATTTTTATTT
>NW_026109415.1:5000-15000 GCF_024516045.1 Bombus affinis | reverse complement strand
GCAAATTTTTATAGAAACCGTTATTGTTCGACGTCGTCTAGCCGAACGTAACGGTTTCTTTTTATTTTTTTAAAAAATTTTTTTCCACCGGACCTAGCTGACTGGGACGTTGGAACTTTGAAATTTCTCTCGTCCCGGTACGAAAAGGCCGAACGTTCCTTTCGAAATAATTTCTCAAAAAGCGTTACGAGGTATGGAAATTTTTATAGAAACCGTTATTGTTCGACGTCGTCTAGCCAAACGTAACGGTTTCTTTTTATTTTTTTAAAAAATTTTTTTCCACCGGACCTAGCTGACTGGGACGTTGGAACTTTGAAATTTCTCTCGTCCAGGTACGAAAAGGCCGAACGTTCCTTTCGAAATAATTCCTCAAAAAGCGTTACGAGGTATGGAAATTTTTATAGAAATCGTTATTGTTCGACGCCGTCTAGCCGAACGTAACGGTTTCTTTTTATTTTTTTTTTAAATTTTTTCCACCGGACCTAGCTGACTGGGACGTTGGCACTTTGAATTGTTTCGCACTGCTCCAAAAGTGCCGAAAGTACCGAAAGTTCCTTTCGCATTAATTCCATAATAAGCGTTATAAGGTACGTATATTCTGGCATAAATCGATATATTCTAATTAAATACATCGGGATTAAGCGTTAATTTTGTTCTTGAAACGTTCTAAAAAGTTTCGAATTGCACATTGGGACATGGAAAAATTTCCGTATCGAACACGTTTTTTCGAGTTATCTCGCTTAAAAGTGTTACAAGGTAGGAATATTTTTGCATAAATGGACGTATCTCGACGTTTTACGTCGGGATTAAGCGTTTATTTGGTCGCTGGAACGTTTTCTAGAAACGGAACTATGCGACGGGACGTTGGGACTTTGAAGAAGTTCGGCCGGTGCGAAAAGACCGAAAAGGTTTTTTCGAGTTATCTCGCTTAAAAGTGTTACAAGGTAGGAATATTTTTGCATAAATCGACGTATCTCGACGTTTTACGTCGGGATTAAGCGTTTATGTCGTCCCCAAGACCTTCTACAAAGTTTCGATTTTTTCGTTGGGACTTTGAAAAATTTCCGTATCGAACACGTTTTTTCGAGTTATCTCGCTTAAAAGTGTTACAAGGTAGGAATATTTTTGCATAAATGGACGTATCTCGACGTTTTACGTCGGGATTAAGCGTTTATTTGGTCGCTGGAACGTTTTCTAGAAACGGAACTATGCGACGGGACGTTGGGACTTTGAAGAAGTTCGGCCGGTGCGAAAAGACCGAAAAGGTTTTTTCGAGTTATCTCGCTTAAAAGTGTTACAAGGTAGGAATATATTTGCATAAATGGACGTATCTCGACGTTTTACGTCGGGATTAAGCGTTTATTTGGTCGCTGGAACGTTTTCTAGAAACGGAACTATGCGACGGGACGTTGGGACTTTGAAGAAGTTCGGCCGGTGCGAAAGGACCGAAAAGGTTTTTTCGAGTTATCTCGCTTAAAAGTGTTACAAGGTAGGAATATTTTTGCATAAATGGACGTATCTCGACGTTTTACGTCGGGATTAAGCGTTTATTTGGTCGCTGGAACGTTTTCTAGAAACGGAACTATGCGACGGGACGTTGGGACTTTGAAGAAGTTCGGCCGGTGCGAAAAGACCGAAAAGGTTTTTTCGAGTTATCTCGCTTAAAAGTGTTACAAGGTAGGAATATATTTGCATAAATGGACGTATCTCGACGTTTTACGTCGGGATTAAGCGTTTATTTGGTCGCTGGAACGTTTTCTAGAAACGGAACTATGCGACGGGACGTTGGGACTTTGAAGAAGTTCGGCCGGTGCGAAAAGACCGAAAAGGTTTTTTCGAGTTATCTCGCTTAAAAGTGTTACAAGGTAGGAATATTTTTGCATAAATGGACGTATCTCGACGTTTTACGTCGGGATTAAGCGTTTATTTGGTCGGTGGAACGTTTTCTAGAAACGGAACTATGCGACGGGACGTTGGGACTTTGAAGAAGTTCGGCCGGTGCGAAAAGACCGAAAAGGTTTTTTCGAGTTATCTCGCTTAAAAGTGTTACAAGGTAGGAATATATTTGCATAAATGGACGTATCTCGACGTTTTACGTCGGGATTAAGCGTTTATTTGGTCGCTGGAACGTTTTCTAGAAACGGAACTATGCGACGGGACGTTGGGACTTTGAAGAAGTTCGGCCGGTGCGAAAAGACCGAAAAGGTTTTTTCGAGTTATCTCGCTTAAAAGTGTTACAAGGTAGGAATATTTTTGCATAAATGGACGTATCTCGACGTTTTACGTCGGGATTAAGCGTTTATTTGGTCGCTGGAACGTTTTCTAGAAACGGAACTATGCGACGGGACGTTGGGACTTTGAAGAAGTTCGGCCGGTGCGAAAAGACCGAAAAGGTTTTTTCGAGTTATCTCGCTTAAAAGTGTTACAAGGTAGGAATATATTTGCATAAATGGACGTATCTCGACGTTTTACGTCGGGATTAAGCGTTTATTTGGTCGCTGGAACGTTTTCTAGAAACGGAACTATGCGACGGGACGTTGGGACTTTGAAGAAGTTCGGCCGGTGCGAAAAGACCGAAAAGGTTTTTTCGAGTTATCTCGCTTAAAAGTGTTACAAGGTAGGAATATTTTTGCATAAATGGACGTATCTCGACGTTTTACGTCGGGATTAAGCGTTTATTTGGTCGGTGGAACGTTTTCTAGAAACGGAACTATGCGACGGGACGTTGGGACTTTGAAGAAGTTCGGCCGGTGCGAAAAGACCGAAAAGGTTTTTTCGAGTTATCTCGCTTAAAAGTGTTACAAGGTAGGAATATATTTGCATAAATGGACGTATCTCGACGTTTTACGTCGGGATTAAGCGTTTATTTGGTCGCTGGAACGTTTTCTAGAAACGGAACTATGCGACGGGACGTTGGGACTTTGAAGAAGTTCGGCCGGTGCGAAAAGACCGAAAAGGTTTTTTCGAGTTATCTCGCTTAAAAGTGTTACAAGGTAGGAATATATTTGCATAAATGGACGTATCTCGACGTTTTACGTCGGGATTAAGCGTTTATTTGGTCGCTGGAACGTTTTCTAGAAACGGAAATATGCGACGGGACGTTGGGACTTTGAAGAAGTTCGGCCGGTGCGAAAAGACCGAAAAGGTTTTTTCGAGTTATCTCGCTTAAAAGTGTTACAAGGTAGGAATATTTTTGCATAAATCGACGTATCTCGACGTTTTACGTCGGGATTAAGCGTTTATGTCGTCCCCAAGACCTTCTACAAAGTTTCGATTTTTTCGTTGGGACTTTGAAAAATTTCCGTATCGAACACGTTTTTTCGAGTTATCTCGCTTAAAAGTGTTACAAGGTAGGAATATTTTTGCATAAATGGACGTATCTCGACGTTTTACGTCGGGATTAAGCGTTTATTTGGTCGGTGGAACGTTTTCTAGAAACGGAACTATGCGACGGGACGTTGGGACTTTGAAGAAGTTCGGCCGGTGCGAAAAGACCGAAAAGGTTTTTTCGAGTTATCTCGCTTAAAAGTGTTACAAGGTAGGAATATATTTGCATAAATGGACGTATCTCGACGTTTTACGTCGGGATTAAGCGTTTATTTGGTCGCTGGAACGTTTTCTAGAAACGGAACTATGCGACGGGACGTTGGGACTTTGAAGAAGTTCGGCCGGTGCGAAAAGACCGAAAAGGTTTTTTCGAGTTATCTCGCTTAAAAGTGTTACAAGGTAGGAATATATTTGCATAAATGGACGTATCTCGACGTTTTACGTCGGGATTAAGCGTTTATTTGGTCGCTGGAACGTTTTCTAGAAACGGAACTATGCGACGGGACGTTGGGACTTTGAAGAAGTTCGGCCGGTGCGAAAGGACCGAAAAGGTTTTTTCGAGTTATCTCGCTTAAAAGTGTTACAAGGTAGGAATATTTTTGCATAAATGGACGTATCTCGACGTTTTACGTCGGGATTAAGCGTTTATTTGGTCGCTGGAACGTTTTCTAGAAACGGAACTATGCGACGGGACGTTGGGACTTTGAAGAAGTTCGGCCGGTGCGAAAAGACCGAAAAGGTTTTTTCGAGTTATCTCGCTTAAAAGTGTTACAAGGTAGGAATATTTTTGCATAAATCGACGTATCTCGACGTTTTACGTCGGGATTAAGCGTTTATGTCGTCCCCAAGACCTTCTACAAAGTTTCGATTTTTTCGTTGGGACTTTGAAAAATTTCCGTATCGAACACGTTTTTTCGAGTTATCTCGCTTAAAAGTGTTACAAGGTAGGAATATTTTTGCACAAATGGACGTATCTCGACGTTTTACGTCGGGATTAAGCGTTTATTTGGTCGCTGGAACGTTTTCTAGAAACGGAACTATGCGACGGGACGTTGGGACTTTGAAGAAGTTCGGCCGGTGCGAAAAGTCCGAAATGGTTATTTCGAGTTATTTCGTTAAAAAGCGTTATAAGGTATAATTTTTTTGACAGGGATCGTTATATCTCTATTAAATACAATCGGATTAAACATTTTTGTCGAATTTTTTGAAAAATTAGCTTCCGTCGGACTGATACGACTGGGATATTTTTGCAATTTTTTCGTTAATTAATGTTACAAGGTATATATCTTTTTACATATTTCGTGTTATTTTAACGTGTTTTAATCGATTATAAAGTTATTTTTCGTCCATAGTCGATAAAACTGTATGTTTACTGATGCAATTTTTCGGTGAAAAAAAAAATTAATTTTTTGGTAAAAATGCATTTATAATATGTTAATAATGCTTGTGGTAAAATATTTCGATGGTTGGATATCGCCTTTATATAGTAGTTATTGAACGTGCGAGCGACTAAGTTCCAGCGTCCCTTCCGAACGGTACGTTGCTACGGAGGTTTTGCACCATAAGCGCGCGGCCGCTAGCCCGACCGGCGCCGGCCTTCCGGCCGGCCCCTTGGTATCTATAAGAGAAGCGTCGAGCCGGACGGTTCGGTCGGAACAGCGCTGGGCGCGTGGCTATTCTACGGCCTCGGTTGAGAATTCAGTCACCGCTCCTCGAGTCTTAGTGTATTTTACGCTATTTCTCGACTGTTCCTCCGTTCTCGTACTGGTTTTTTCTCTACACTGCTGCGCCGCGGGTCGAAGTCTAGGACGTAATGACCGTTAACGTGGCAAGCTTCCCCTTAGTCGGGAAGCTGGTGACCTGTGTGCACGTATTTGACAAAAGTTGGATGCGTGTGTGCTTGTACTTACGGAGTAGCCATTCTTGCAGAGACCATCGGTTGTAAGCTATTTGTAGCTGCACGATGGTCCTTTTGGCGTTCTGTAGAGTGCGTTATCTTCTGGTAACGCGTCTCTACAGAGGTGTTGAAGCTTATAAAAGAATATTCTTACGGTATGTCCAGCATGCGTATACGTGCTTTACCGCTAAGTTATATTCTACGAGAGAAGTTGGAGGAGAAAAGTTACAAACAGAAATAATTCTGTGAAGTATGAATCTTTGTATCGATATATGATGGTGAGAGAGGAGGAGAATTAAAGTGGCTGAGTGACGTTGTTACTGAACCATGGAACGTTGCTCTCTAAGTCATATTACATATATATATAAAATGAAAAGTCTCGTCGTACGGTGCTTACGTCCCACCTACGACACAGAGAGAACTTTTAAACGAAAATGCTGGTTTTTGGGAATATATTATAAGATCCCTGGTTGATCCTGCCAGTAGTCATATGCTTGTCTCAAAGATTAAGCCATGCATGTCTCAGTACATGCCGCATTAAGGTGAAACCGCGAATGGCTCATTAAATCAGTTATGGTTTCTTAGATCATACCTACATTTACTTGGATAACTGTGGTAATTCTAGAGCTAATACATGCAAACAGATTCCGACCAGAGATGGTAGGAATGCTTTTATTAGATCAAAACCAATCGGTGGCGGATGGCTCGTCTGTCCGTCCATCGTTTGTTTTGGTGACTCTGAATAACTTTGTGCTGATCGCATGGTCATCTAGCACCGGCGACGCATCTTTCAAATGTCTGCCTTATCAACTGTCGATGGTAGGTTCTGCGCCTACCATGGTTGTAACGGGTAACGGGGAATCAGGGTTCGATTCCGGAGAGGGAGCCTGAGAAACAGCTACCACATCCAAGGAAGGCAGCAGGCGCGCAAATTACCCACTCCCGGCACGGGGAGGTAGTGACGAAAAATAACGATACGGGACTCATCCGAGGCCCCGTAATCGGAATGAGTACACTTTAAATCCTTTAACGAGGACCAATTGGAGGGCAAGTCTGGTGCCAGCAGCCGCGGTAATTCCAGCTCCAATAGCGTATATTAAAGTTGTTGCGGTTAAAAAGCTCGTAGTTGAATCTGTGTGTCACAGTGTCGGTTCACCGCTCGCGGTGTTTAACTGGCATTATGTGGTACGTCCTATCGGTGGGCTTAGCTCCTCGCGGGCGGTCCAACTAATATCCCATCGCGGTGCTCTTCACTGAGTGTCGAGGTGGGCCGATACGTTTACTTTGAACAAATTAGAGTGCTTAAAGCAGGCTACCTTCGCCTGAATACTGTGTGCATGGAATAATGGAATAGGACCTCGGTTCTATTTTGTTGGTTTTCGGAGCCCCGAGGTAATGATTAATAGGGACAGATGGGGGCATTCGTATTGCGACGTTAGAGGTGAAATTCTTGGATCGTCGCAAGACGGACAGAAGCGAAAGCATTTGCCAAAAATGTTTTCATTAATCAAGAACGAAAGTTAGAGGTTCGAAGGCGATCAGATACCGCCCTAGTTCTAACCATAAACGATGCCAGCCAGCGATCCGCCGAAGTTCCTCCGATGACTCGGCGGGCAGCTTCCGGGAAACCAAAGCTTTTGGGTTCCGGGGGAAGTATGGTTGCAAAGCTGAAACTTAAAGGAATTGACGGAAGGGCACCACCAGGAGTGGAGCCTGCGGCTTAATTTGACTCAACACGGGAAACCTCACCAGGCCCGGACACCGGAAGGATTGACAGATTGATAGCTCTTTCTTGATTCGGTGGGTGGTGGTGCATGGCCGTTCTTAGTTGGTGGAGCGATTTGTCTGGTTAATTCCGATAACGAACGAGACTCTAGCCTGCTAAATAGACGTAACTTATGGTATCTCGAAGGCCCCCGGCTTCGGTCGGTGGGTTTTTACTACCAACGTACAAACAAATCTTCTTAGAGGAACAGGCGGCTTCTAGCCGCACGAGATTGAGCAATAACAGGTCTGTGATGCCCTTAGATGTTCTGGGCCGCACGCGCGCTACACTGAAGGAATCAGCGTGTTTTCCCTGGCCGAAAGGCCCGGGTAACCCGCTGAACCTCCTTCGTGCTAGGGATTGGGGCTTGCAATTATTCCCCATGAACGAGGAATTCCCAGTAAGCGCGAGTCATAAGCTCGCGTTGATTACGTCCCTGCCCTTTGTACACACCGCCCGTCGCTACTACCGATTGAATGATTTAGTGAGGTCTTCGGACTGGTGCGCGGCCAATGTGATAAGCATTGCCGATGTTACCGGGAAGATGACCAAACTTGATCATTTAGAGGAAGTAAAAGTCGTAACAAGGTTTCCGTAGGTGAACCTGCGGAAGGATCATTAACGATATAACACAAAAACTTAAAGAATTTGACTTGAACACTTGAAAAATACGAAACTGTATAAGTCGGTAAGGAGCCGTACTCCTCCTATATCGACGAACCAAAGTATATACGACGTATCAACAAGCTATATACTTTAACAAAGAACAGTTAAATTCGCCCGGAGCGTGGCTTACTCCGTTGGCAAAATGATGAAAAGACATAAGGAGGAGACGACCCTCCAGCTACGAAACTATATGAAGAGAAGGTGGCACTCTCTCTCGATCATCGGGATGAAGAGATACATATATATATATATATATATATATATACATACATAAACGAATTCGAGGCGCCTGCGTGAGGTCGTACACAGAAAGACCCGCCGTCTGCGAATATTATGATTTTATAATAAAACTATAAATGGGAACTTGAGCTTTCGAAAATTAAACTTTGACACGAATATCGAACGAAAAATTACGAATGGAAACCACCCGTAAAGAGAAATGAGATCGAGGCGCTTGCGTGAGGCCGTATACAGAAAGACCCGCCGCCACGATCTCGTATTTTTTTTTTTGCGTCGTGGAGACCGTACAAACGAATAACAAAATCTCTAAAGTGCCTCGTGTCGGAGAGATCATGCTCGCCTATTCTCTTCTATGTTTCGTGGTCTGTGTTGCGTTTGCTCTCCTCCTAGCAACGGGACATCGAAGACTCCTCTTTGGGATCGAACGAAGCGACTAAAACGAGTCGACGAGAGCGAAAGTACGAGTAGCGAGTCGCGCATGTAGAAAGGATACCGACATATCTTCGAAGGTTCTCTTCGAAGATCCATGGATACCTTATGCGCGTCGACCTTTCGTCTCTTTCACCGCTCTCGGTCGTTCTCGAAACGTGCTTCCTACCCATAGGGCGTGTGTTCTTCGTATGTCGTTTTGTTCGAAATAACGAAACCACTTGTAACATACTCGTGGATCGGGTAACCTAGAACGAAAACGCATTGCGTGGATGTTGGCCCGCTATGATAATGATGATGATGACGATGACTATGATGACGATGCGTAGCAACGATTCGTAACTAGTCTAGCCGAAGTTGGTTCAGAGGGGACCGCAGGCTGTCTACCCTCGATGTCGTGAGTCGGACACCCGTGCCGTCGCTAGAGTTTTTTCAAAGCTCGGCTTCTGGATATTGGGAAGAAAGACCGCTCGAGGACGACGGCTGCGCGTGCGTCCCATCGAATTTTTTTTTTTTATACCACCTGAACGACTAAAGTTTCGTCTAGTTCGTCGCATATAACCCGTTCAGAGGGGACCGCAGGCTGTCTATCCTCGTTGTCGTGAGTCGGACACCCGTGCCGTCGCTGAAGTTTTTTCAAAGCTCGGCTTCTGGATATTGGGAAGAAAGACCGCGCGAGGTAGATGGATGCGAGTCCCATCGAATTTTTTTATTTTTTAAAAAAAACAATCACCTGAACGGAGATGTGTTCTCTTTCGTCGATTTTTCACGCTTTGAGTCGTCGCGATCGCCATCCGTTCGGAGGAGATCGCCGACTTCGAAGCCTCGATGTCGTGAGTCGGACACCCGTGCCGTCGCTAGAGTTTTTTCAAAGCTCGGCTTCTGGATATTGGGAGGAAAGACCGCTCGAGGCCGAGGGTCGCGCGAGTCCCATCGAATCTTTACATCACCCGAACGATGGAGGCGCACGCTCTTTTTCTTGAATAATTGGACGAGAGGAATGCATATCGTATTATATATACACACACACACATATATATATATATGGGCTAGCCACCGTGCGTATTTCTTCGCGAGATCGTGTGCTGCACAGAGGATTCAGAATCGGGTGTTATATCCCCGTCGTTTCCTGACGAACGGAGCTTCGATCTCGATGGTTGTTATATATCATAATGTACTTTTCGCCCGGCCGGCGGACGCGCGTATCTTCGCGCGTTCGTCGGATTTCATTTTCGAACGTTTTCGTGTCGTCGATCTTCCGGCGACTTCTGCGCGTCCGATTCCCGTTGGTCGGTCGTGTCGGATCTCGGCTTCGCTCGAACCGAGTATTAAGAGTACATGGAGTACAAGAGTTTTAAAAAATATATGAAAAGATTACCCTGAACGGTGGATCACTTGGCTCGTGGGTCGATGAAGAACGCAGCTAATTGCGCGTCAACGTGTGAACTGCAGGACACATGAACATCGACATTTCGAACGCACATTGCGGTCCACGGATACAATTCCTGGACCACGCCTGGCTGAGGGTTGCTCACGTAAACCTAAGACTGCTTGCGTTGCGTGTCGTTCCTCTCTATCTGTCTCTCTCTGTCCCTTGGTGCCTTCGACAACCCGCCGTCGTTCTTACGATACGTAGAACGTTTCAGAGTCGGAGGAAGCGCACGAAGAAGGATACG
>NW_026109414.1:0-40290 GCF_024516045.1 Bombus affinis | reverse complement strand
TACGCGCTGCGCTCGCTCGAAAGCTATAGCCTAACCAAAAACCGAACCATCTTGTGTTCATTATTCGATATGGTGGAGCCATATTTCGAATTTGCGAAAGTGTCGGATCGTTTGTGAGGTTGGACTAGATTTTTACGAGCCAGCGGAGCAAGCGATCAACGGCGTCAATTTCCAAGCTATACATATATCTTATATTGCCTTGCATATGTTTCGTGTTGTTACCTAATTTTGTCAGCCATTTCTGACATCACATTGCACTTTACCATGTGGAAATAGTACTATTTATATGAAACTATTCATATACTGTAAACATTTGTCAGTAGGCAATAGCATAAAGACTTCCGGCTCCTCGGGCTGGTGCGAATATTTCAATGTCCGTATGTGCCAAACCGTTGGTTTGTGACACACCTTTACGCGTCCCTCGCTCGCTGCGCTCGCTCGAAAGCTATAGCCTAACCTAAAACCAATCCATCTTGCGTTCATTATTCGATATGGTGGCGACATATTTCGAATTTGCGAACGTGTCGGATCGCTTGTGAGGTTGGACTAGATTTTTACGAGCGAGCGGAGCGAGCGAGCAACGGTGACAATTTCCAAGCTATACATATACCTTATATTGCCTTGCATATATTTCGTGTTATTACCTAATTTTGTCAGCCATTTCTGACATCTCATTGCACTTTACTATGTGGAAATAGTACTATTTATGTGAAACTAATCATAAACTGTAAACATTTGTCAGTATGCAATAGGATAAAGACTTCCGGCTCCTCGGGCTGGTGCGAATATTTCAATGTCCGTATGTAACAAAACCGTTTGTTTGTGACAAACCTTTACGCGTCTCTCGCTCGCTGCGCTCGCTCGAAAGCTATAGCCTAACCTAAAACCGAACCATCTTGTGTTCATTATTCGATATGGTGGAGCCATATTTCGAATTTGCGAAAGTGTCGTATCGGTTGTGAGGTTGGACTAGATTTTTACGAGCGAGCGGAGCGAGCGAGCAACGGTGACAATTTCCAAGCTATACATATATCTTATATTGCCTTGCATATGTTTCGTGTTGTTACCTAATTTTGTCAGCCATTTCTGACATCACATTGCACTTTACTATGTGGAAATAGTACTATTTATATGAAACTATTCATATACTGTAAACATTTGTCAGTAGGCAATAGGATAAAGACTTCCGGCTCCTCGGGCTGGTGCGAATATTTCAATGTCCGTATGTCCCAAACCGTTGGTTTGTGACACACCTTTACGCGTCCCTCGCTCGCTGCGCTCGCTCGAAAACTATAGCCTAACCCAAAACCAATCCATCTTGCGTTCATTCTTCGATATGGTGGCGACATATTTCGAATTTGCGAACGTGTCGGATCGCTTGTGAGGTTGGACTAGATTTTTACGAGCAAGCGGAGCGAGCGGGCAACGGTGACAATTTCCAAGCTTTACATATACCTTATATTGCCTTGCATTTGTTTAGTGTTATTACCTAATTTTGTCAGCCATTTCGGACATCACATTGCACTGTAGTATGTGGAAATAGTACTATTTATGTGAAACTATTCATAAACTGTAAACATTTGTCACTATGCAATAGGATAAAGCCTTCCGGCTCCTCGGGCTGGTGCGAATATTTCAATGTGCGTATGTAACAAAACCGTTTGTTTGTGACAAACCTTTACGCGTCTCTCGCTCGCTGCGCTCGCTCGAAAGCTATAGCCTAACCTAAAACCGAACCATCTTGTGTTCATTATTCGATATGGTAGAGCCATATTTCGAATTTGCGAACGTGTCGAATCGGTTGTGAGGTTGGACTAGATTTTTACGAGCGAGCGGAGCGAGCGAGCAACGGTGACAATTTCCAAGCTATACATATACCTTATATTGCCTTGCATATGTTTCGTGTTATTACCTAATTTTGTCAGCCATTTCGGACAACACATTGCACTGTAGTATGTGGAAATAGTACTATTTATGTGAAACTATTCATAAACTGCAAACATTTGTCAGTATGCAATAGGATAAAGACTTCCGGCTCCTCGGGCTGGAGCGAATATTTCAGTGTCCGTATGTAACAAAACCGTTGATTTGTGACAAACCTTTACGCGTCTCTCGCTCGCTGCGCTCGCTCGTTAAGCTATAGCCTAACCAAAAACCGAACCATCTTGTGTTCATTATTCGATATGGTGGAGCCATATTTCGAATTTGCGAAAGTGTCGGATCGTTTGTGAGGTTGGACTAGATTTTTACGAGCCAGCGGAGCGAGCGATCAACGGCGTCAATTTCCAAGCTATACATATATCTTATATTGCCTTGCATATGTTTCGTGTTGTTACCTAATTTTGTCAGCCATTTCTGACATCACATTGCACTTTACCATGTGGAAATAGTACTATTTATATGAAACTATTCATATACTGTAAACATTTGTCAGTAGGCAATAGCATAAAGACTTCCGGCTCCTCGGGCTGGTGCGAATATTTCAATGTCCGTATGTGCCAAACCGTTGGTTTGTGACACACCTTTACGCGTCCCTCGCTCGCTGCGCTCGCTCGAAAACTATAGCCTAACCTAAAACCAATCCATCTTGCGTTCATTCTTCGATATGGTGGCGACATATTTCGAATTTGCGAACGTGTCGGATCGCTTGTGAGGTTGGACTAGATTTTTACGAGCAAGCGGAGCGAGCGGGCAACTGTGACAATTTCCAAGCTTTACATATACCTTATATTGCCTTGCATTTGTTTAGTGTTATTACCTAATTTTGTCAGCCATTTCGGACATCACATTGCACTGTAGTATGTGGAAATAGTACTACTTATGTGAAACTATTCATAAACTGTAAACATTTGTCACTATGCAATAGGATAAAGACTTCCGGCTCCTCGGGCTGGTGCGAATATTTCAATGTCCGTATGTAACAAAACCGTTAGTTTGTGACAAACCTTTACGCGTCTCTCGCTCGCTGCGCTCGCTCGAAAGCTATAGCCTAACCTAAAACCGAACCATCTTGTGTTCATTATTCGATATGGTGGAGCCATATTTCGAATTTGCGAAAGTGTCGGATCGGTTGTGAGGTTGGACTAGATTTTTACGAGCGAGCGGAGCGAGCGAGCATCGGTGACAATTTCCAAGCTATACATATACCTTCTATTGCCTTGCATATATTTCGTGTTATTACCTAATTTTGTCAGCCATTACTGACATCTCATTGCACTTTACTATGTGGAAATAGTACTATTTATGTGAAACTATTCATAAACTGTAAACAGTTGTCAGTAGGCAATAGGATAAAGACTTCCGGCTCCTCGGGCTAGTGCGAATATTTCAATGTCCGTATGTGCCAAACCGTTGGTTTGTGACACACCTTTATACATCTCTCGCTCGCTACGCTCGCTCGAAAGCTATAGCCTAACCTAAAACCAATCCATCTTGCGTTCATTATTCGATATGGTGGCGACATATTTCGAATTTGCGAACGTGTCGGATCGGTTGTGAGGTTGGACTAGATTTTTACGAGCGAGCGGAGCGAGCGAGCAACGGTCACAATTTCCAAGCTATACATATACCTTATATTGCCTTGCATTTGTTTAGTGTTATTACCTAATTTTGTCAGCCATTTCTGACATCTCATTGCACTTTACTATGTGGAAATAGTACTATTTATGTGAAACTAATCATGAACTGTAAACATTTGTCAGTATGCAATAGGATAAAGACTTCCGGCTCCTCGGGCTGGTGCGAATATTTCAATGTCCGTATGTAACAAAACCGTTTGTTTGTGACAAACCTTCACGCGTCTCTCGCTCGCTGCGCTCGCTCGAAAGCTATAGCCTAACCTAAAACCGAACCATCTTGTGTTCATTATTCGATATGGTGGAGCCATATTTCGAATTTGCGAAAGTGTCGTATCGGTTGTGAGGTTGGACTAGATTTTTACGAGCGAGCGGAGCGAGCGAGCAACGGTGACAATTTCCAAGCTATACATATATCTTATATTGCCTTGCATATGTTTCGTGTTGTTACCTAATTTTGTCAGCCATTTCTGACATCACATTGCACTTTACTATGTGGAAATAGTACTATTTATATGAAACTATTCATATACTGTAAACATTTGTCAGTAGGCAATAGGATAAAGACTTCCGGCTCCTCGGGCTGGTGCGAACATTTCAATGTCCGTATGTGCCAAACCGTTGGTTTGTGAAACACATTTACGCGTCCCTCGCTCGCTGCGCTCGCGCGAAAACTATAGCCTAACCTAAAACCAATCCATCTTGCGTTCATTCTTCGATATGGTGGCGACATATTTCGAATTTGCGAACGTGTCGGATCGCTTGTGAGGTTGGACTAGATTTTTACGAGCAAGCGGAGCGAGCGGGCAACGGTGACAATTTCCAAGCTTTACATATACCTTATATTGCCTTGCATTTGTTTAGTGTTATTACCTAATTTTGTCAGCCATTTCGGACATCACATTGCACTGTAGTATGTGGAAATAGTACTATTTATGTGAAACTATTCATAAACTGTAAACATTTGTCACTATGCAATAGGATAAAGACTTCCGGCTCCTCGGGCTGGTGCGAATATTTCAATGTCCGTATGTAACAAAACCGTTTGTTTGTGACAAACCTTTACGCGTCTCTCGCTCGCTGCGCTCGCTCGAAAGCTATAGCCTAACCTAAAACCGAACCATCTTGTGTTCATTATTCGATATGGTGGAGCCATATTTCGAATTTGCGAAAGTGTCGGATCGGTTATGAGGTTGGACTAGATTTTTACGAGCGAGCGGAGCGAGCGAGCAACGGTGACAATTTCCAAGCTATACATATACCTTATATTGCCTTGCATATATTTCGTGTTATTGCCTAATTTTGTCGGCCATTACTGACATCTCATTGCACTTTACTATGTGGAAATAGTACTATTTATGTGAAACTATTCATAAACTGTAAACATTTGTCAGTAGGCAATTCGATAAAGACTTCCGGCTCATCGGGCTGGTGCGAATATTTCAATGTCCGTATGTGCCAAACCGTTGGTTTGTGTCACACCTTTACGCGTCTCTTGCTCGCTGCGCTCGCTCGAAAGCTATAGCCTAACCTAAAACCGAACCATCTTGTGTTCATTATTCGATATGGTGGAGCCATATTTCGAATTTGCGAAAGTGTCGGATCGGTTGTGAGGTTGGACTAGATTTTTACGAGCGAGCGGAGCGAGCGAGCATCGGTGACAATTTCCAAGCTATACATATACCTTCTATTGCCTTGCATATATTTCGTGTTATTACCTAATTTTGTCAGCCATTACTGACATCTCATTGCACTTTACTATGTGGAAATAGTACTATTTATGTGAAACTATTCATAAACTGTAAACAGTTGTCAGTAGGCAATAGGATAAAGACTTCCGGCTCCTCGGGCTGGTGCGAATATTTCAATGTCCGTATGTGCCAAACCGTTGGTTTGTGACACACCTTTACACATCTCTCGCTCGCTACGCTCGCTCGAAAGCTATAGCCTAACCAAAAACCGAACCATCTTGTGTTCATTATTCGATATGGTGGAGCCATATTTCGAATTTGCGAAAGTGTCGGATCGTTTGTGAGGTTGGACTAGATTTTTACGAGCGAGCGGAGCGAGCGATCAACGGCGTCAATTTCCAAACTATACATATATCTTATATTGCCTTGCATATGTTTCGTGTTGTTACCTAATTTTGTCAGCCATTTCTGACATCACATTGCACTTTACTATGTGGAAATAGTACTATTTATATGAAACTATTCATATACTGTAAACATTTGTCAGTAGGCAATAGGATAAAGACTTCCGGCTCCTCGGGCTGGTGCGAATATTTCAATGTCCGTATGTGCCAAACCGTTGGTTTGTGACACACCTTTACGCGTCCCTCGCTCGCTGCGCTCGCTCGAAAACTATAGCCTAACCTAAAACCAATCCATCTTGCGTTCATTATTCGATATGGTGGAGCCATATTTCGAATTTGCGAAAGTGTCGGATCGGTTGTGAGGTTGGACTAGATTTTTACGAGCGAGCGGAGCGAGCGAGCATCGGTGACAATTTCCAAGCTATACATATACCTTCTATTGCCTTGCATATATTTCGTGTTATTACCTAATTTTGTCAGCCATTACTGACATCTCATTGCATTTTACTATGTGGAAATAGTACTATTTATGTGAAACTGTTCATAAACTGTAAACATTTGTCAGTATGCAATAGGATAAGGACTTCCGGCTCCTCGGGCTGGTGCGATTATTTCAATGTCCGTATGTAACAAAACCGTTGGTTTGTGACAGACCTTTACGCGTCTCTCGCTCGCTGCGCTCGCTCGATAGCTATAGCCTAACCCAAAACCGAACCATCTTGTGTTCATTATTCGATATGGTGGAGCCATATTTCGAATTTGCGAAACTGTCGGATCGGTTGTGAGGTTGGACTAGATTTTTACGAGCGAGCGGAGCGAGCGAGCATCGGTGACAATTTCCAAGCTATACATATACCTTCTATTGCCTTGCATATATTTCGTGTTATTACCTAATTTTGTTAGCCATTACTGACATCTCATTGCACTTTACTATGTGGAAATAGTACTATTTATGTGAAACTATTCATAAACTGTAAACAGTTGTCAGTAGGCAATAGGATAAAGACTTCCGGCTCCTCGGGCTGGTGCGAATATTTCAATGTCCGTATGTGCCAAACCGTTGGTTTGTGACACACCTTTATACATCTCTCGCTCGCTACGCTCGCTCGAAAGCTATAGCCTAACCTAAAACCAATCCATCTTTTGTTCATTATTCGATATGGTGGAGCCATATTTCGAATTTGCGAAAGTGTCGGATCGGTTGTGAGGTTGGACTAGATTTTTACGAGCGAGCGGAGCGAGCTAGCAACGGTCACAATTTCCAAGCTATACATATACCTTATATTGCCTTGCATATGTTTCGTGTTATTACCTAATTTTGTCACACCATTTCGGACAACACATTGCACTGTAGTATGTGGAAATAGTACTATTTATGTGAAACTATTCATAAACTGCAAACATTTGTCAGTATGCAATAGGATAAAGACTTCCGGCTCCTCGGGCTGGAGCGAATATTTCAGTGTCCGTATGTAACAAAACCGTTGGTTTGTGACAAACCTTTACGCGTCTCTCGCTCGCTGCGCTCGCTCGAAAGCTATAGCCTAACCAAAAACCGAACCATCTTGTGTTCATTATTCGATATGGTGGAGCCATATTTCGAATTTGCGAAAGTGTCGGATCGTTTGTGAGGTTGGACTAGATTTTTACGAGCGAGCCGAGCGAGCGATCAACGGCGTCAGTTTCGAAGCTATACATATATCTTATATTGCCTTGCATATGTTTCGTGTTGTTACCTAATTTTGTCAGCCATTTCGGACAACACATTGCACTTTACTATGTGGAAATAGAACTATTTATATGAAACTATTCATATACTGTAAACATTTGTCAGTAGGCAATAGGATAAAGACTTCCGGCTCCTCGGGCTGGTGCGAATATTTCAATATCCGTATGTGCCAAACCGTTGGTTTGTGACACACCTTTACGCGTCCCTCGCTCGCTGCGCTCGCTCGAAAACTATAGCCTAACCTAAAACCAATCCATCTTGCGTTCATTCTTCGATATGGTGGCGACATATTTCGAATTTGCGAACGTGTCGGATCGCTTGTGAGGTTGGACTAGATTTTTACGAGCAAGCGGAGCGAGCGGGCAACGGTGACAATTTCCAAGCTTTACATATACCTTATATTGCCTTGCATTTGTTTAGTGTTATTACCTAATTTTGTCAGCCATTTCGGACATCACATTGCACTGTAGTATGTGGAAATAGTACTATTTATGTGAAACTATTCATAAACTGTAAACATTTGTCACTATGCAAAGGGATAAAGACTTCCGGCTCCTCGGGCTGGTGCGAATATTTCAATGTCCGTATGTAACAAAACCGTTTGTTTGTGACAAACCTTTACGCGTCTCTCGCTCGCTGCGCTCGCTCGGAAGCTATAGCCTAACCTAAAACCGAACCATCTTGTGTTCATTATTCGATATGGTGGAGCCATATTTCGAATTTGCGAAAGTGTCGGATCGGTTATGAGGTTGGACTAGATTTTTACGAGCGAGCGGAGCGAGCGAGCAACGGTGACAATTTCCAAGCTATACATATACCTTATATTGCCTTGCATATGTTTCGTGTTATTACCTAATTTTGTCAGCCATTACTGACATCTCATTGCATTTTACTATGTGGAAATAGTACTATTTATGTGAAACTGTTCATAAACTGTAAACATTTGTCAGTATGCAATAGGATAAGGACTTCCGGCTCCTCGCGCTGGTGCGATTATTTCAATGTCCGTATGTAACAAAACCGTTGGTTTGTGACAGACCTTTACGCGTCTCTCGCTCGCTGCGCTCGCTCGAAAGCTATAGCCTAACCTAAAACCGAACCATCTTGTGTTCATTATTCGATATGGTGGAGCCATATTTCGAATTTGCGAAAGTGTCGGATCGGTTGTGAGGTTGGACTAGATTTTTACGAGCGAGCGGAGCGAGCGAGCAACGGTGACAATTTCCAAGCTATACATATACCTTATATTGCCTTGTATATATTTCGTGTTATTAACTAATTTTGTCAGCCATTACTGACATCTCATTGCACTTTACTATGTGGAAATAGTACTATTTATGTGAAACTATTCATAAACTGTAAACAGTTGTCAGTAGGCAATAGGATAAAGACTTCCGGCTCCTCGGGCTGGAGCGAATATTTCAGTGTCCGTATGTAACAAAACCGTTGGTTTGTGACAAACCTTTACGCGTCTCTCGCTCGCTGCGCTCGCTCGAAAGCTATAGCCTAACCAAAAACCGAACCATCTTGTGTTCATTATTCGATATGGTGGAGCCATATTTCGAATTTGCGAAAGTGTCGGATCGTTTGTGAGGTTGGACTAGATTTTTACGAGCGAGCGGAGCGAGCGATCAACGGCGTCAATTTCCAAGCTATACATATATCTTATATTGCCCTGCATATGTTTCGTGTTGTTACCTAATTTTGTCAGCCATTTCTGACATCACATTGCACTTTACTATGTGGAAATAGTACTATTTATATGAAACTATTCATATACTATAAACATTTGTCAGTAGGCAATAGGATAAAGACTTCCGGCTCCTCGGGCTGGTGCGAATATTTCAATGTCCGTATGTGCCAAACCGTTGGTTTGTGACACACCTTTACGCGTCCCTCGCTCGCTGCGCTCGCTCGAAAACTATAGCCTAACCTAAAACCAATCCATCTTGCGTTCATTCTTCGATATGGTGGCGACATATTTCGAATTTGCGAACGTGTCGGATCGCTTGTGAGGTTGGACTAGATTTTTACGAGCAAGCGGAGCGAGCGGGCAACGGTGACAATTTCCAAGCTTTACATATACCTTATATTGCCTTGCATTTGTTTAGTGTTATTACCTAATTTTGTCAGCCATTTCGGACATTACATTGCACTGTAGTATGTGGAAATAGTGCTATATATGTGAAACTATTCATAAACTGTAAACATTTGTCAGTAGGCAATAGGATAAAGACTTCCGGCTCCTCGGGCTGGTGCGAATATTTCAATGTCCGTATGTGCCAAACCGTTGGTTTGTGACACACCTTTATACATCTCTCGCTCGCTACGCTCGCTCGAAAGCTATAGCCTAACCTAAAACCAATCCATCTTGCGTTCATTATTCGATATGGTGGCGACATATTTCGAATTTGCGAACGTGTCGGATCGGTTGTGAGGTTGGACTAGATTTTTACGAGCGAGCGGAGCGAGCGAGCAACGGTCACAATTTCCAAGCTATACATATAGCTTATATTGCCTTGCATATGTTTCGTGTTATTACCTAATTTTGTCACACCATTTCGGACAACACATTGCACTGTAGTATGTGGAAATAGTACTATTTATGTGAAACTATTCATAAACTGCAAACATTTGTCAGTATGCAATAGGATAAAGACTTCCGGCTCCTCGGGCTGGAGCGAATATTTCAGTGTCCGTATGTAACAAAACCGTTGGTTTGTGACAAACCTTTACGCGTCTCTCGCTCGCTGCGCTCGCTCGAAAACTATAGCCTAACCTAAAACCAATCCATCTTGCGTTCATTCTTCGATATGGTGGCGACATATTTCGAATTTGCGAACGTGTCGGATCGCTTGTGAGGTTGGACTAGATTTTTACGAGCAAGCGGAGCGAGCGGGCAACGGTGACAATTTCCAAGCTTTACATATACCTTATATTGCCTTGCATTTGTTTAGTGTTATTACCTAATTTTGTCAGCCATTTCGGACATTACATTGCACTGTAGTATGTGGAAATAGTGCTATATATGTGAAACTATTCATAAACTGTAAACATTTGTCAGTAGGCAATAGGATAAAGACTTCCGGCTCCTCGGGCTGGTGCGAATATTTCAATGTCCGTATGTGCCAAACCGTTGGTTTGTGACACACCTTTATACATCTCTCGCTCGCTACGCTCGCTCGAAAGCTATAGCCTAACCTAAAACCAATCCATCTTGCGTTCATTATTCGATATGGTGGCGACATATTTCGAATTTGCGAACGTGTCGGATCGGTTGTGAGGTTGGACTAGATTTTTACGAGCGAGCGGAGCGAGCGAGCAACGGTCACAATTTCCAAGCTATACATATAGCTTATATTGCCTTGCATATGTTTCGTGTTATTACCTAATTTTGTCACACCATTTCGGACAACACATTGCACTGTAGTATGTGGAAATAGTACTATTTATGTGAAACTATTCATAAACTGCAAACATTTGTCAGTATGCAATAGGATAAAGACTTCCGGCTCCTCGGGCTGGAGCGAATATTTCAGTGTCCGTATGTAACAAAACCGTTGGTTTGTGACAAACCTTTACGCGTCTCTCGCTCGCTGCGCTCGCTCGAAAGCTATAGCCTAACCAAAAACCGAACCATCTTGTGTTCATTATTCGATATGGTGGAGCCATATTTCGAATTTGCGAAAGTGTCGGATTTGTTTGTGAGGTTGGACTAGATTTTTACGAGCGAGCGGAGCGAGCGATCAACGGCGTCAATTTCGAAGCTATACATATATCTTATATTGCCTTGCATATGTTTCGTGTTGTTACCTAATTTTGTCAGCCATTTCGGACAACACATTGCACTGTAGTATGTGGAAATAGTACTATTTATGTGAAACTATTCATAAACTGCAAACATTTGTCAGTATGCAATAGGATAAAGACTTCCGGCTCCTCGGGCTGGAGCGAATATTTCAGTGTCCGTATGTAACAAAACCGTTGGTTTGTGACAAACCTTTACGCGTCTCTCGCTCGCTGCGCTCGCTCGAAAGCTATAGCCTAACCAAAAACCGAACCATCTTGTGTTCATTATTCGATATGGTGGAGCCATATTTCGAATTTGCGAAAGTGTCGGATCGTTTGTGAGGTTGGACTAGATTTTTACGAGCGAGCGGAGCGAGCGAGCAACGGTGACAATTTCCAAGCTATACATATATCTTATATTGCCTTGCATATGTTTCGTGTTGTTACCTAATTTTGTCAGCCATTTCTGACATCACATTGCACTTTACTATGTGGAAATAGTACTATTTATATGAAACTATTCATATACTGTAAACATTTGTCAGTAGGCAATAGGATAAAGACTTCCGGCTCCTCGGGCTGGTGCGAATATTTCAATGTCCGTATGTAACAAAACCGTTTGTTTGTGACAAACCTTTACGCGTCTCTCGCTCGCTGCGCTCGCTCGAAAGCTATAGCCTAACCTAAAACCGAACCATCTTGTGTTCATTATTCGATACGGTGGAGCCATATTTCGAATTTGCGAAAGTGTCGGATCGGTTATGAGGTTGGACTAGATTTTTACGAGCGAGCGGAGCGAGCGAGCAACGGTGACAATTTCCAAGCTATACATATACCTTATATTGCCTTGCATATATTTCGTGTTATTACCTAATTTTGTCAGCCATTACTGACATCTCATTGCATTTTACTATGTGGAAATAGTACTATTTATGTGAAACTGTTCATAAACTGTAAACATTTGTCAGTATGCAATAGGATAAGGACTTCCGGCTCCTCGCGCTGGTGCGATTATTTCAATGTCCGTATGTAACAAAACCGTTGGTTTGTGACAGACCTTTACGCGTCTCTCGCTCGCTGCGCTCGCTCGAAAGCTATAGCCTAACCTAAAACCGAACCATCTTGTGTTCATTATTCGATATGGTGGAGCCATATTTCGAATTTGCGAAAGTGTCGGATCGGTTGTGAGGTTGGACTAGATTTTTACGAGCGAGCGGAGCGAGCGAGCAACGGTGACAATTTCCAAGCTATACATATACCTTATATTGCCTTGCATATATTTCGTGTTATTACCTAATTTTGTCAGCCATTACTGACATCTCATTGCATTTTACTATGTGGAAATAGTACTATTTATGTGAAACTGTTCATAAACTGTAAACATTTGTCAGTATGCAATAGGATAAGGACTTCCGGCTCCTCGGGCTGGTGCGAATATTTCAATATCCGTATGTGCCAAACCGTTGGTTTGTGACAGACCTTTACGCGTCTCTCGCTCGCTGCGCTCGCTCGATAGCTATAGCCTAACCAAAAACCGAACCATCTTGTGTTCATTATTCGATATGGTGGAGCCATATTTCGAATTTGCGAAAGTGTCGGATCGGTTGTGAGGTTGGACTAGATTTTTACGAGCGAGCGGAGCGAGCGAGCATCGGTGACAATTTCCAAGCTATACATATACCTTATATTGCCTTGCATATATTTCGTGTTATTACCTAATTTTGTCAGCCATTTCTGACATCTCATTGCACTTTACTATGTGGAAATAGTACTATTTATGTGAAACTATTCATAAACTGTAAACAGTTGTCAGTAGGCAATAGGATAAAGACTTCCGGCTCCTCGGGCTGGTGCGAATATTTCAATGTCCGTATGTGCCAAACCGTTGGTTTGTGACACACCTTTATACATCTCTCGCTCGCTACGCTCGCTCGAAAGCTATAGCCTAACCTAAAACCAATCCATCTTGCGTTCATTATTCGATATGGTGGCGACATATTTCGAATTTGCGAACGTGTCGGATCGGTTGTGAGGTTGGACTAGATTTTTACGAGCGAGCGGAGCGAGCGAGCAACGGTCACAATTTCCAAGCTATACATATAGCTTATATTGCCTTGCATATGTTTCGTGTTATTACCTAATTTTGTCACACCATTTCGGACAACACATTGCATTGTAGTATGTGGAAATAGTACTATTTATGTGAAACTATTCATAAACTGCAAACATTTGTCAGTATGCAATAGGATAAAGACTTCCGGCTCCTCGGGCTGGAGCGAATATTTCAGTGTCCGTATGTAACAAAACCGTTGGTTTGTGACAAACCTTTACGCGTCTCTCGCTCGCTGCGCTCGCTCGAAAGCTATAGCCTAACCAAAAACCGAACCATCTTGTGTTCATTATTCGATATGGTGGAGCCATATTTCGAATTTGCGAAAGTGTCGGATCGTTTGTGAGGTTGGACTAGATTTTTACGAGCGAGCGGAGCGAGCGATCAACGGCGTCAATTTCGAAGCTATACATATATCTTATATTGCCTTGCATATGTTTCGTGTTGTTACCTAATTTTGTCAGCCATTTCGGACAACACATTGCACTGTAGTATGTGGAAATAGTACTATTTATGTGAAACTATTCATAAACTGCAAACATTTGTCAGTATGCAATAGGATAAAGACTTCCGGCTCCTCGGGCTGGAGCGAATATTTCAGTGTCCGTATGTAACAAAACCGTTGGTTTGTGACAAACCTTTACGCGTCTCTCGCTCGCTGCGCTCGCTCGAAAGCTATAGCCTAACCAAAAACCGAACCATCTTGTGTTCATTATTCGATATGGTGGAGCCATATTTCGAATTTGCGAAAGTGTCGGATCGTTTGTGAGGTTGGACTAGATTTTTACGAGCGAGCGGAGCGAGCGAGCAACGGTGACAATTTCCAAGCTATACATATACCTTATATTGCCTTGCATATATTTCGTGTTATTACCTAATTTTGTCAGCCATTACTGACATCTCATTGCATTTTACTATGTGGAAATAGTACTATTTATGTGAAACTGTTCATAAACTGTAAACATTTGTCAGTATGCAATAGGATAAGGACTTCCGGCTCCTCGGGCTGGTGCGATTATTTCAATGTCCGTATGTAACAAAACCGTTGGTTTGTGACAGACCTTTACGCGTCTCTCGCTCGCTGCGCTCGCTCGATAGCTATAGCCTAACCCAAAACCGAACCATCTTGTGTTCATTATTCGATATGGTGGAGCCATATTTCGAATTTGCGAAAGTGTCGGATCGGTTGTGAGGTTGGACTAGATTTTTACGAGCGAGCGGAGCGAGCGAGCATCGGTGACAATTTCCAAGCTATACATATACCTTCTATTGCCTTGCATATATTTCGTGTTATTACCTAATTTTGTCAGCCATTACTGACATCTCATTGCACTTTACTATGTGGAAATAGTACTATTTATGTGAAACTATTCATAAACTGTAAACAGTTGTCAGTAGGCAATAGGATAAAGACTTCCGGCTCCTCGGGCTGGTGCGAATATTTCAATGTCCGTATGTGCCAAACCGTTGGTTTGTGACACACCTTTATACATCTCTCGCTCGCTACGCTCGCTCGAAAGCTATAGCCTAACCTAAAACCAATCCATCTTGCGTTCATTATTCGATATGGTGGCGACATATTTCGAATTTGCGAACGTGTCGGATCGGTTGTGAGGTTGGACTAGATTTTTACGAGCGAGCGGAGCGAGCGAGCAACGGTCACAATTTCCAAGCTATACATATAGCTTATATTGCCTTGCATATGTTTCGTGTTATTACCTAATTTTGTCACACCATTTCGGACAACACATTGCACTGTAGTATGTGGAAATAGTACTATTTATGTGAAACTATTCATAAACTGCAAACATTTGTCAGTATGCAATAGGATAAAGACTTCCGGCTCCTCGGGCTGGAGCGAATATTTCAGTGTCCGTATGTAACAAAACCGTTGGTTTGTGACAAACCTTTACGCGTCTCTCGCTCGCTGCGCTCGCTCGAAAGCTATAGCCTAACCAAAAACCGAACCATCTTGTGTTCATTATTCGATATGGTGGAGCCATATTTCGAATTTGCGAAAGTGTCGGATCGTTTGTGAGGTTGGACTAGATTTTTACGAGCGAGCGGAGCGAGCGATCAACGGCGTCAATTTCGAAGCTATACATATATCTTATATTGCCTTGCATATGTTTCGTGTTGTTACCTAATTTTGTCAGCCATTTCGGACAACACATTGCACTGTAGTATGTGGAAATAGTACTATTTATGTGAAACTATTCATAAACTGCAAACATTTGTCAGTATGCAATAGGATAAAGACTTCCGGCTCCTCGGGCTGGAGCGAATATTTCAGTGTCCGTATGTAACAAAACCGTTGGTTTGTGACAAACCTTTACGCGTCTCTCGCTCGCTGCGCTCGCTCGAAATCTATAGCCTAACCAAAAACCGAACCATCTTGTGTTCATTATTCGATATGGTGGAGCCATATTTCGAATTTGCGAAAGTGTCGGATCGTTTGTGAGGTTGGACTAGATTTTTACGAGCGAGCGGAGCGAGCGAGCAACGGTGACAATTTCCAAGCTATACATATATCTTATATTGCCTTGCATATGTTTCGTGTTGTTACCTAATTTTGTCAGCCATTTCTGACATCACATTGCACTTTACTATGTGGAAATAGTACTATTTATATGAAACTATTCATATACTGTAAACATTTGTCAGTAGGCAATAGGATAAAGACTTCCGGCTCCTCGGGCTGGTGCGAATATTTCAATGTCCGTATGTAACAAAACCGTTTGTTTGTGACAAACCTTTACGCGTCTCTCGCTCGCTGCGCTCGCTCGAAAGCTATAGCCTAACCTAAAACCGAACCATCTTGTGTTCATTATTCGATATGGTGGAGCCATATTTCGAATTTGCGAAAGTGTCGGATCGGTTATGAGGTTGGACTAGATTTTTACGAGCGAGCGGAGCGAGCGAGCAACGGTGACAATTTCCAAGCTATACATATACCTTATATTGCCTTGCATATATTTCGTGTTATTACCTAATTTTGTCAGCCATTACTGACATCTCATTGCATTTTACTATGTGGAAATAGTACTATTTATGTGAAACTGTTCATAAACTGTAAACATTTGTCAGTATGCAATAGGATAAGGACTTCCGGCTCCTCGCGCTGGTGCGATTATTTCAATGTCCGTATGTAACAAAACCGTTGGTTTGTGACAGACCTTTACGCGTCTCTCGCTCGCTGCGCTCGCTCGAAAGCTATAGCCTAACCTAAAACCGAACCATCTTGTGTTCATTATTCGATATGGTGGAGCCATATTTCGAATTTGCGAAAGTGTCGGATCGCTTGTGAGGTTGGACTAGATTTTTACGAGCAAGCGGAGCGAGCGGGCAACGGTGACAATTTCCAAGCTTTACATATACCTTATATTGCCTTGCATTTGTTTAGTGTTATTACCTAATTTTGTCAGCCATTTCGGACATCACATTGCACTGTAGTATGTGGAAATAGTACTATTTATGTGAAACTATTCATAAACTCTAAACATTTGTCACTATGCAATAGGATAAAGACTTCCGGCTCCTCGGGCTGGTGCGAATATTTCAATGTCCGTATGTAACAAAACCGTTGATTTGTGACAAACCTTTACACGTCCCTCGCTCGCTGCGCTCGCTCGAAAACTATAGCCTAACCTAAAACCAATCCATCTTGCGTTTCTTATTCGATATGGTGGCGACATATTTCGAATTTGCGAACGTGTCGGATCGCTTATGAGGTTGGACTAGATTTTTACGAGCGAGCGGAGCGAGCGATCAACGGTGACAATTTCCAAGCTATACATATATCTTATATTGCCTTTCATATGTTTCGTGTTATTACCTAATTTTGTCAGCCATTTCGTACATCACATAGCACTGTAGTATGTGGAAATAGTGCTATATATGTGAAACTATTCATAAACTGTAAACATTTGTCAGTAGGCAATAGGATAAAGACCTCCGGCTCCTCGGGCTGGTGCGAATATTTCAATGTCCGTATGTAACAAAACCGTTGGTTTGTGACAAACCTTTACGCGTCTCTCGCTCGCTGCGCTCGCTCGAAATCTATAGCCTAACCTAAAACCAATCCATCTTGCGTTCATTATTCGATATGGTGGCGACATATTTCGAATTTGCGAACGTGTCGGATCGCTTGTGAGGTTGGACTAGATTTTTACGAGCGAGCGGAGCGAGCGAGCAACGGTGACAATTTCCAAGCTATACATATACCTTCTATTGCCTTGCATATATTTCGTGTTATTACCTAATTTTGTCAGCCATTACTGACATCTCATTGCACTTTACTATGTGGAAATAGTACTATTTATGTGAAACTATTCATAAACTGTAAACAGTTGTCAGTAGGCAATAGGATAAAGACTTCCGGCTCCTCGGGCTGGTGCGAATATTTCAATGTCCGTATGTAACAAAACCGTTGGTTTGTGACACACCTTTACGCGTCCCTCGCTCGCTGCGCTCGCTCGAAAGCTATGGCCTAACCTAAAACCAAACCATCTTGCGTTCATTATTCGATATGGTGGCGACATATTTCGAATTTGCGAACGTGTCGGATCGCTTGTGAGGTTGGACTAGATTTTTATGAGCGAGCGGAGCGAGCGATCAACGGTGACAATTTCCAAGCTATACATATATCTTATATTGCCTTGCATATGTTTCGTGTTATTACCTAATTTTGTCAGCCATTTCGTACATCACATTGCACTGTAGTATGTGGAAATAGTGCTATATATGTGAAACTATTCATAAACTGTAAACATTTGTCAGTAGGCAATAGGATAAAGACTTCCGGCTCCTCGGGCTGGTGCGAATATTTCAATGTCCGTATGTGCCAAACCATTGGTTTGTGACACACTTTTACGCGTCTCTCGCTCGCTGCGCTCGCTCGAAAGCTATAGCCTAACCTAAAACCGAACCATCTTGTGTTCATTATTCGATATGGTGGAGCCATATTTCGAATTTGCGAAAGTGTCGGATCGGTTGTGAGGTTGGACTAGATTTTTACGAGCGAGCGGAGCGAGCGAGCATCGGTGACAATTTCCAAGCTATACATATACCTTCTATTGCCTTGCATATATTTCGTGTTATTACCTAATTTTGTCAGCCATTACTGACATCTCATTGCACTTTACTATGTGGAAATAGTACTATTTATGTGAAACTATTCATAAACTGTAAACAGTTGTCAGTAGGCAATAGGATAAAGACTTCCGGCTCCTCGGGCTGGTGCGAATATTTCAATGTCCGTATGTGCCAAACCGTTGGTTTGTGACACACCTTTACGCGTCCCTCGCTCGCTGCGCTCGCTCGAAAACTATAGCCTAACCTAAAACCAATCCATCTTGCGTTCATTCTTCGATATGGTGGCGACATATTTCGAATTTGCGAACGTGTCGGATCGCTTGTGAGGTTGGACTAGATTTTTACGAGCAAGCGGAGCGAGCGGGCAACGGTGACAATTTCCAAGCTTTACATATACCTTATATTGCCTTGCATTTGTTTAGTGTTCTTACCTAATTTTGTCAGCCATTTCGGACATCACATTGCACTGTAGTATGTGGAAATAGTACTATTTATGTGAAACTATTCATAAACTGTAAACATTTGTCACTATGCAATAGGATAAAGACTTCCGGCTCCTCGGGCTGGTGCGAATATTTCAATGTCCGTATGTAACAAAACCGTGTGTTTGTGACAAACCTTTACGCGTCTCTCGCTCGCTGCGCTCGCTCGAAAGCTATAGCCTAACCTAAAACCGAACCATTTTGTGTTCATTATTCGATATGGTGGAGCCATATTTCGAATTTGCGAAAGTGTCGGATCGGTTATGAGGTTGGACTAGATTTTTACGAGCGAGCGGAGCGAGCGAGCAACGGTGACAATTTCCAAGCTATACATATACCTTATATTGCCTTGCATATATTTCGTGTTATTACCTAATTTTGTCAGCCATTTCTGACATCTCATTGCACTTTACTATGTGGAAATAGTACTATTTATGTGAAACTAATCATAAACTGTAAACATTTGTCAGTATGCAATAGGATAAAGACTTCCGGCTCCTGGGGCTGGTGCGAATATTTCAATGTCCGTATGTAACAAAACGGTTTGTTTGTGACAAACCTTTACGCGTCTCTCGCTCGCTGCGCTCGCTCGAAAGCTATAGCCTAACCTAAAACCGAACCATCTTGTGTTCATTATTCGATATGGTGGAGCCATATTTCGAATTTGCGAAAGTGTCGTATCGGTTGTGAGGTTGGACTAGATTTTTACGAGCGAGCGGAGCGAGCGAGCAACGGTGACAATTTCCAAGCTATACATACATCTTATATTGCCTTGCATATGTTTCGTGTTCTTACCTAATTTTGTCAGCCATTTCTGACATCACATTGCACTTTACTATGTGGAAATAGTACTATTTATATGAAACTATTCATATACTGTAAACATTTGTCAGTAGGCAATAGGATAAAGACTTCCGGCTCCTCGGGCTGGTGCGAATATTTCAATGTCCGTATGTAACAAAACCGTTTGTTTGTGACAAACCTTTACGCGTCTCTCGCTCGCTGCGCTCGCTCGAAAGCTATAGCCTAACCTAAAACCGAACCATCTTGTGTTCATTTTTCGATATGGTGGCGACATATTTCGAATTTGCGAACGTGTCGGATCGCTTGTGAGGTTGGACTAGATTTTTACGAGCGAGCGGAGCGAGCGAGCAACGGTGACAATTTCCAAGCTATACATATACCTTCTATTGCCTTGCATATATTTCGTGTTATTACCTAATTTTGTCAGCCATTACTGACATCTCATTGCACTTTACTATGTGGAAATAGTACTATTTATGTGAAACTATTCATAAACTGTAAACAGTTGTCAGTAGGCAATAGGATAAAGACTTCCGGCTCCTCGGGCTGGTGCGAATATTTCAATGTCCGTATGTAACAAAACCGTTGGTTTGTGACACACCTTTACGCGTCCCTCGCTCGCTGCGCTCGCTCGAAAGCTATGGCCTAACCTAAAACCAAACCATCTTGCGTTCATTATTCGATATGGTGGCGACATATTTCGAATTTGCGAACGTGTCGGATCGCTTGTGAGGTTGGACTAGATTTTTATGAGCGAGCGGAGCGAGCGATCAACGGTGACAATTTCCAAGCTATACATATATCTTATATTGCCTTGCATATGTTTCGTGTTATTACCTAATTTTGTCAGCCATTTCGTACATCACATTGCACTGTAGTATGTGGAAATAGTGCTATATATGTGAAACTATTCATAAACTGTAAACATTTGTCAGTAGGCAATAGGATAAAGACTTCCGGCTCCTCGGGCTGGTGCGAATATTTCAATGTCCGTATGTGCCAAACCATTGGTTTGTGACACACTTTTACGCGTCCCTCGCTCGCTGCGCTCGCTCGAAAGCTATAGCCTAACCTAAAACCGAACCATCTTGTGTTCATTATTCGATATGGTGGAGCCATATTTCGAATTTGCGAAAGTGTCGGATCGGTTGTGAGGTTGGACTAGATTTTTACGAGCGAGCGGAGCGAGCGAGCATCGGTGACAATTTCCAAGCTATACATATACCTTCTATTGCCTTGCATATATTTCGTGTTATTACCTAATTTTGTCAGCCATTACTGACATCTCATTGCACTTTACTATGTGGAAATAGTACTATTTATGTGAAACTATTCATAAACTGCAAACATTTGTCAGTATGCAATAGGATAAAGACTTCCGGCTCCTCGGGCTGGAGCGAATATTTCAGTGTCCGTATGTAACAAAACCGTTGGTTTGTGACAAACCTTTACGCGTCTCTCGCTCGCTGCGCTCGCTCGAAAGCTATAGCCTAACCAAAAACCGAACCATCTTGTGTTCATTTTTCGATATGGTGGAGCCATATTTCGAATTTGCGAAAGTGTCGGATCGTTTATGAGGTTGGACTAGATTTTTACGAGCGAGCGGAGCGAGCGATCAACGGTGACAATTTCCAAGCTATACATATATCTTATATTGCCTTGCATATGTTTCGTGTTATTACCTAATTTTGTCAGCCATTTCGTACATCACATTGCACTGTAGTATGTGGAAATAGTGCTATATATGTGAAACTATTCATAAACTGTAAACATTTGTCAGTAGGCAATAGGATAAAGACTTCCGGCTCCTCGGGCTGGTGCGAATATTTCAATGTCCGTATGTGCCAAACCATTGGTTTGTGACACACTTTTACGCGTCCCTCGCTCGCTGCGCTCGCTCGAAAGCTATAGCCTAACCAAAAACCGAACCATCTTGTGTTCATTTTTCGATATGGTGGAGCCATATTTCGAATTTGCGAAAGTGTCGGATCGTTTATGAGGTTGGACTAGATTTTTACGAGCGAGCGGAGCGAGCGATCAACGGCGTCAATTTCCAAGCTATACATATATCTTATATTGCCTTGCATATGTTTCGTGTTGTTACCTAATTTTGTCAGCCATTTCTGACATCACATTGCACTTTACTATGTGGAAATAGTACTATTTATATGAAACTATTCATATACTGTAAACATTTGTCAGTAGGCAATAGCATAAAGACTTCCGGCTCCTCGGGCTGGTGCGAATATTTCAATGTCCGTATGTGCCAAACCGTTGGTTTGTGACACACCTTTACGCGTCCCTCCCTCGCTGCGCTCGCTCGAAAACTATAGCCTAACCTAAAACCAATCCATCTTGCGTTCATTATCCGATATTGTGGCGACATATTTCGAATTTGCGAACGTGTCGTATCGGTTGTGAGGTTGGACTAGATTTTTACGAGCGAGCGGAGCGAGCGAGCAACGGTGACAATTTCCAAGCTATACATATATCTTATATTGCCTTGCATATGTTTCGTGTTGTTACCTAATTTTGTCAGCCATTTCTGACATCACATTGCACTTTACTATGTGGAAATAGTACTATTTATATGAAACTATTCATATACTGTAAACATTTGTCAGTAGGCAATAGGATAAAGACTTCCGGCTCCTCGGGCTGGTGCGAATATTTCAATGTCCGTATGTAACAAAACCGTTGGTTTGTGACAAACCTTTACGCGTCTCTCGCTCGCTGCGCTCGCTCGAAAGCTATAGCCTAACCTAAAACCAATCCATCTTGCGTTCATTATTCGATATGGTGGCGACATATTTCGAATTTGCGAACGTGTCGGATCGCTTGTGAGGTTGGACTAGATTTTTACGAGCGAGCGGAGCGAGCGAGCAACGGTGACAATTTCCAAGCTATACATATACCTTATATTGCCTTGCATATATTTCGTGTTATTGCCTAATTTTGTCAGCCATTTCTGACATCTCATTGCACTTTACTATGTGGAAATAGTACTATTTATGTGAAACTAATCATAAACTGTAAACATTTGTCAGTATGCAATAGGATAAAGACTTCCGGCTCCTCGGGCTGGTGCGAATATTTCAATGTCCGTATGTAACAAAACCGTTTGTTTGTGACAAACCTTTACGCGTCTCTCGCTCGCTGCGCTCGCTCGAAAGCTATAGCCTAACCTAAAACCGAACCATCTTGTGTTCATTATTCGATATGGTGGAGCCATATTTCGAATTTGCGAAAGTGTCGTATCGGTTGTGAGGTTGGACTAGATTTTTACGAGCGAGCGGAGCGAGCGAGCAACGGTGACAATTTCCAAGCTATACATATATCTTATATTGCCTTGCATATGTTTCGTCTTGTTACCTAATTTTGTCAGCCATTTCTGACATCACATTGCACTTTACTATGTGGAAATAGTACAATTTATATGAAACTATTCATATACTGTAAACATTTGTCAGTAGGCAATAGCATAAAGACTTCCGGCTCCTCGGGCTGGTGCGAATATTTCAATGTCCGTATGTGCCAAACCGTTGGTTTGTGACACACCTTTACGCGTCCCTCCCTCGCTGCGCTCGCTCGAAAACTATAGCCTAACCTAAAACCAATCCATCTTGCGTTCATTATTCGATATGGTGGCGACATATTTCGAATTTGCGAACGTGTCGGATCGCTTGTGAGGTTGGACTGGATTTTTACAAGCGAGCGGAGCGAGCGAGCAACGGTGACAATTTCCAAGCTATACATATACCTTATATTGCCTTGCATATATTTCGTGTTATTACCTAATTTTGTCAGCCATTTCTGACATCTCATTGCACTTTACTATGTGGAAATAGTACTATTTATGTGAAACTAATCATAAACTGTAAACATTTGTCAGTATGCAATAGGATAAAGACTTCCGGCTCCTCGGGCTGGTGCGAATATTTCAATGTCCGTATGTAACAAAACCGTTTGTTTGTGACAAACCTTTACGCGTCTCTCGCTCGCTGCGCTCGCTCGAAAGCTATAGCCTAACCTAAAACCGAACCATCTTGTGTTCATTATTCGATATGGTGGAGCCATATTTCGAATTTGCGAAAGTGTCGTATCGGTTGTGAGGTTGGACTAGATTTTTACGAGCGAGCGGAGCGAGCGAGCAACGGTGACAATTTCCAAGCTATACATATATCTTATATTGCCTTGCATATGTTTCGTCTTGTTACCTAATTTTGTCAGCCATTTCTGACATCACATTGCACTTTACTATGTGGAAATAGTACTATTTATATGAAACTATTCATATACTGTAAACATTTGTCAGTAGGCAATAGGATAAAGACTTCCGGCTCCTCGGGCTGGTGCGAATATTTCAATGTCCGTATGTGCCAAACCGTTGGTTTGTGACACACCTTTACGCGTCCCTCGCTCGCTGCGCTCGCTCGAAAACTATAGCCTAACCTAAAACCAATACATCTTGCGTTCATTCTTCGATATGGTGGCGACATATTTCGAATTTGCGAACGTGTCGGATCGCTTGTGAGGTTGGACTAGATTTTTACGAGCAAGCGGAGCGAGCGGGCAACGGTGACAATTTCCAAGCTTTACATATACCTTATATTGCCTTGCATTTGTTTAGTGTTCTTACCTAATTTTGTCAGCCATTTCGGACATCACATTGCACTGTAGTATGTGGAAATAGTACTATTTATGTGAAACTATTCATAAACTGTAAACATTTGTCACTATGCAATAGGATAAAGACTTCCGGCTCCTCGGGCTGGTGCGAATATTTCAATGTCCGTATGTAACAAAACCGTGTGTTTGTGACAAACCTTTACGCGTCTCTCGCTCGCTGCGCTCGCTCGAAAGCTATAGCCTAACCTAAAACCGAACCATTTTGTGTTCATTATTCGATATGGTGGAGCCATATTTCGAATTTGCGAAAGTGTCGGATCGGTCATGAGGTTGGACTAGATTTTTACAAGCGAGCGGAGCGAGCGAGCAACGGTGACAATTTCCAAGCTATACATATACCTTATATTGCCTTGCATATATTTCGTGTTATTACCTAATTTTGTCAGCCATTTCTGACATCTCATTGCACTTTACTATGTGGAAATAGTACTATTTATGTGAAACTAATCATAAACTGTAAACATTTGTCAGTATGCAATAGGATAAAGACTTCCGGCTCCTGGGGCTGGTGCGAATATTTCAATGTCCGTATGTAACAAAACCGTTTGTTTGTGACAAACCTTTACGCGTCTCTCGCTCGCTGCGCTCGCTCGAAAGCTATAGCCTAACCTAAAACCGAACCATCTTGTGTTCATTATTCGATATGGTGGAGCCATATTTCGAATTTGCGAAAGTGTCGTATCGGTTGTGAGGTTGGACTAGATTTTTACGAGCGAGCGGAGCGAGCGAGCAACGGTGACAATTTCCAAGCTATACATATATCTTATATTGCCTTGCATATGTTTCGTGTTGTTACCTAATTTTGTCAGCCATTTCTGACATCACATTGCACTTTACTATGTGGAAATAGTACTATTTATATGAAACTATTC
Source organism: Bombus affinis (assembly GCF_024516045.1). NCBI lineage: Eukaryota > Metazoa > Arthropoda > Insecta > Hymenoptera > Apidae > Bombus > Bombus affinis. The sequence continues at coordinate 15,051 of NW_026109414.1, read as the reverse complement.
ATTTACTGTAAACATTTGTCAGTAGGCAATAGGATAAAGACTTCCGGCTCCTCGGGCTGGTGCGATTATTTCAATGTCCATATGTGCCAAACCGTTGGTTTGTGACACACCTTTACGCGTCTCTCGCTCGCTGCGTTCGCCCGAAAGCTATATCCTAACTTAAAACCGAACCATCTTGTGTTCATTATTCGATATGGTGGAGCCATATTTCGAATTTGCGAAAGTGTGGGATCGGTTGTGAGGTTGGACTAGATTTTTACGAGCGAGCGGAGCGAGCGAGCATCGGTGACAATTTCCAAGCTATACATATACCTTATATTTCCTTGCATATATTTCGTGTTATTACCTTATTTTGTCAGCCATTACTGACATCTCATTCCACTTTACTATGTGGAAATAGTACTATTTATGTGAAACTGTTCATAAACTGTAAACATTTGTCAGTATGCAATAGGATAAGGACTTCCGGCTCCTCGGGCTGGTGCGAATATTTCAATGTCCGTATGTGCCAAACTGTTGGTTTGTGACACACCTTTACGCGTCTCTCTCTCGCTGCGCTCGCTAGAAAGCTATAGCCTAACCTAAAACCGAACCATCATGTGTTCATTATTCGATTTGGCGGAGCCATATTTCGAATTTGCGAAAGTGTCGGATCGATTGTGAGGTTGGACTAGATTTTTAAGAGCGAGCGGAGCGAGCGATCAACGGTGACAATTTCCAAGCTATACATATATCTTATATTGCCTTGCATATGTTTCGTGTTGTTACCTAATTTTGTCAGCCATTTCTGACATCACATTGCACTAGACCATGTGGAAATAGTACTATTTATATGAAACTATTCATATACTGTAAACATTTGTCAGTAGGCAATAGGATAAAGACTTCCGGCTCATCGGGCTGGTGCGAATATTTCAATGTCCGTATGTGCCAAACCGTTGGTTTGTGACACACCTTTACGCGTCTCTCTCTCGCTGCGCTCGCTCGAAAGCTATAGCCTAACCTAAAACCGAACCATCTTGTGTTCATTATTCGATATGGTGGAGCCATATTTCGAATTTGCGAAAGTGTCGGATCGGTTGTGAGGTGGGACTAGATTTTTACGAGCGAGCCGAGCGAGCGAGCAACAGTGACAATTTCCAAGCTATACATATACCTTATATTGCCTTGCATATATTTCGTGTTATTACCTAATTTTGTCAGCCATTTCTGACATCTCATTGCACTTTACTATGTGGAAATAGTACTATTTATGTGAAACTAATCATAAACTGTAAACATTTGTCAGTATGCAATAGGATAAAGACTTCCGGCTCCTCGGGCGGGTTCGATTATTTCAATGTCCGTATGTAACAAAACCGTTGGTTTGTGACACACCTTTACGCGTCTCTCGCTCGCTGCGCTCGCTCGAAAGCTATAGCCTAACCAAAAACCGAACCATCTTGTGTTCATTATTCGATATGGTGGAGCCATATTTCGAATTTGCGAAAGTGTCGGATCGGTTATGAGGTTGGACTAGACTTTTACGAGCGAGCGGAGCGAGCGAGCAACGGTGACAATTTCCAGGCTATACATATACCTTATATTGCCTTCCATATATTTCGTGTTATTACCTAATTTTGTCAGCCATTACTGACATCTCATTGCACTTTACTATGTGGAAATAGTACTATTTATGTGAAACTGTTCATAAACTGTAAACATTTGTCAGTATGCAATAGGATAAAGACTTCCGGCTCATCGGGCTGGTGCGAATATTTCAATGTCCGTATGTGCCAAACCGTTGGTTTGTGACACACCTTTACGCGTCTCTCTCTCGCTGCGCTCGCTCGAAAGCTATAGCCTAACCTAAAACCGAACCATCTTGTGTTCATTATTCGATATGGTGGAGCCATATTTCGAATTTGCGAAAGTGTCGGATCGGTTGTGAGGTGGGACTAGATTTTTACGAGCGAGCGAGCAACGGTGACAATTTCCAAGCTATACATATACCTTATATTGCCTTGCATATATTTCGTGTTATTACCTAATTTTGTCAGCCATTTCTGACATCTCATTGCACTTTACTATGTGGAAATAGTACTATTTATGTGAAACTAATCATAAACTGTAAACATTTGTCAGTATGCAATAGGATAAAGACTTCCGGCTCCTCGGGCGGGTGCGATTATTTCAATGTCCGTATGTAACAAAACCGTTGGTTTGTGACAACCTTTACGCGTCTCTCGCTCGCTGCGCTCGCTCGAAAGCTACAGCCTAACCTAAAACCGAACCATCTTGTGTTCATTATTCGATATGTTGGAGCCATATTTCGTATTTGCGAAAGTGTCGGATCGGTTATGAGGTTGGACTAGATTTTTACGAGCGAGCGGAGCGAGCGATCAACGGTGACAATTTCCAAGCTATACATATATCTTATATTGCCTTGCATAAGTTTCGTGTTGTTACCTAATTTTGTCAGCCATTTCTGACATCACATTGCACTTTACTATGTGGAAATAGTACTATTTATATGAAACTATTCATATGCTGTAAACATTTGTCAGTAGGCAATAGGATAAATACTTCCGGCTCCTCGGGCTGGTGCGATTATTTCAATGTCCGTATGTGCCAAACCGTTGGTTTGTGACACACCTTTACGCGTCCCTCGCTCGCTGCGCTCGCTCGAAAACTATAGCCTAACCTAAAACCAATCCATCCTGCGTTCATTATTCGTTATGGTGGCGACATATATCGAATTTGCGAACGTGTCGGATCGGTTGTGAGGTTGGACAAGATTTTTACGAGCGAGCGGAGCGAGCGAGCAACGGTGACAATTTCCAAGCTATACATATATCTTATATTGCCTTGCATATGTTTCGTGTTGTTACCTAATTTTGTCAGCCATTTCTGACATCACATTGCACTTTACTATGTGGAAAGAGTACTATTTATATGAATCTATTCATATACTGTAAACATTTGTCAGTAGGCAATAGGATAAAGACTTCCGGCTCCTCGGGCTGGTGCGAATATTTCAATGTCCGTATGTGCCAAACCGTTGGTTTGTGACACACCTTTACGCGTCTCTCGCTCGCTGCGCTCGCTCGAAAGCTATAGCCTAACCTAAAACCGAACCATCTTGTGTTCATTATTCGATATGGTGGAGCCATATTTCGAATTTGCGAAAGTGTCGGATCGGTTATGAGGTTGGACTAGGCTTTTACGAGCGAGCGGAGCGAGCGAGCAACGGTGACAATTTCCAGGCTATACATATACCTTATATTGCCTTGCATATATTTCGTGTTATTACCTAATTTTGTCAGCCATTACTGACATCTCATTGCACTTTACTATGTGGAAATAGTACTATTTATGTGAAACTGTTCATAAACTGTAAACATTTGTCAGTAGGCAATAGGATAAAGACTTCCGGCTCATCGGGCTGGTGCGAATATTTCAATGTCCGTATGTGCCAAACCGTTGGTTTGTGACACACCTTTACGCGTCTCTCGCTCGCTGCGCTCGCTCGAAAACTATAGCCTAACCTAAAACCGAACCATCTTGTGTTCATTATTCGATATGGTGGAGCCATATTTCGAATTTGCGAAAGTGTCGGATCGGTTATGAGGTTGGACTAGACTTTTACGAGCGAGCGGAGCGTGCGAGCAACGGTGACAATTTCCAGGCTATACATATACCTTATATTGCCTTGCATATATTTCGTGTTATTACCTAATTTTGTCAGCCATTACTGACATCTCATTGCACTTTACTATGTGGAAATAGTACTATTTATGTGAAACTGTTCATGAACTGTAAACATTTGTCAGTAGGCAATAGGATAAAGACTTCCGGCTCCTCCGGCTGGTGCGATTATATCAATGTCCGTATGTGCCAAACCGTTGGTTTGTGACACACCTTTACGCGTCTCTCTCTCGCTGCGCTCGCTCGAAAGCTATAGCCTAACCTAAAACCGAACCATCTTGTGTTCATTATTCGATATGGTGGAGCCATATTTCGAATTTGCGAAAGTTTCGGATCGGTTGTGAGGTTGGACTAGATTTTTACGAGCGAGCGGAGCGAGCGAGCAACGGTGACAATTTCCAAGCTATACATATACCTTATATTGCCATGCATGTGTTTCGTGTTATTACCTAATTTTGTCAGCAATTTCCGACATCACATTGCACTGTAGTATGTGGAAATAGTACTATTTATGTGAAACTATTCATAAACTGTAAACATTTGTCAGTATGCAATAGGATAAAGACTTCCGGCTCCTCGGGCTGGTGCGAATATTTCAATGTCCGTATGTAACAAAACCGTTGGTTTGTGACAAAACTTTACGCGTCTCTCGCTCGCTGCGCTCGCTCGAAAGCTATAGCCTAACCTAAAACCGAACCATCTTGTGTTCATTATTCGATATGGTGGAGCCATATTTCGAGTTTGCGAAAGTGTCGGATCGGTTGTGAGGTTGGACTAGATTTTTACGAGCGAGCGGAGCGAGCGAGCAACGGTGACAATTTCCAAGCTATACATATATCTTATATTGCCTTGCATATGTTTCGTGTTGTTACCTAATTTTGTCAGCCATTTCTGACATCACATTGCACTTTACTATGTGGAAATAGTACTATTTATATGAAACTGTTCATAAACTGTAAACATTTGTCAGTAGGCAATAGGATAAAGACTTCCGGCTCATCGGGCTGGTGCGAATATTTCAATGTCCGTATGTAACAAAACCGTTGGTTTGTGACAGACCTTTACGCGTCTCTGGCTCGCTGCGCTCGCTCGAAAGCTATAGCCTAACCTAAAACCGAACCATCTTGTGTTCATTATTCGATATGGTGGAGCCATATTTCGAATTTGCGAATGTGTCGGATCGGTTGTGAGGTTGGACTAGATTTTTACGAGCGAGCGGAGCGAGCGAGCAACGGTGACAATTTCCAAGCTATACATATACCTTATATTGCCATGCATGTGTTTCGTGTTATTACCTAATCTTGTCAGCCATTTCGGACATCACATTGCACTGTAGTATGTGGAAATAGTACTATTTATGTGAAACTATTCATAAACTGTAAACATTTGTCAGTATGCAATAGGATAAAGACTTCCGGCTCCTCGGGCTGGTGCGAATATTTCAATGCCCGTATGTAACAAAACCGTTGGTTTGTGACAAACCTTTACGCGTCTCTCGCTCGCTGCGCTCGCTCGAAAGCTATAGCCTAACCTAAAACCGAACCATCTTGTGTTCATTATTCGATATGGTGGAGCCATATTTCGAATTTGCGAAAGTGTCGGATCGGTTGTGAGGTTGGACTAGATTTTCAGGAGCGAGCGGAGCGAGCGAGCAACGGTGACTATTTCCAAGCTATACATATACCTTATATTGCCTTGCATATATTTCGTGTTGTTACCTAATTTTGTCAGCCATTACTGACATCTCATTGCACTTTACTATGTGGAAATAGTACTATTTATGTGAAACTGTTCATAAACTGTAAACATTTGTCAGTAGGCAATAGGATAAAGACTTCCGGCTCCTCGGGCTGGTGCGATTATTTCAATGTCCGTATGTGCCAAACCGTTGGTTTGTGACACACCTTTACGCGTCTCTCGCTCGCTGCGTTCGCTCGAAAGCTATATCCTAACTTAAAACCGAACCATCTTGTGTTCATTATTCGATATGGTGGAGCCATATTTCGAATTTGCGAAAGTGTGGGATCGGTTGTGAGGTTGGACTAGATTTTTACGAGCGAGCGGAGCGAGCGAGCATCGGTGACAATTTCCAAGCTATACATATACCTTATATTTCCTTGCATATATTTCGTGTTATTACCTAATTTTGTCAGCCATTACTGACATCTCATTGCACTTTACTATGTGGAAATAGTACTATTTATGTGAAACTGTTCATAAACTGTAAACATTTGTCAGTATGCAATAGGATAAGGACTTCCGGCTCCTCGGGCTGGTGCGAATATTTCAATGTCCGTATGTAACAAAACCGTTGGTTTGTGACAGACCTTTACGCGTCTCTCGCTCGCTGCGCTCGCTCGAAAGCTATAGCCTAACCTAAAACCGAACCATCTTGTGTTCATTATTCGATATGGTGGAGCCATATTTCGAATTTGCGAATGTGTCGAATCGGTTGTGAGGTTGGACTAGATTTTTACGAGCGAGCGGAGCGAGCGAGCAACGGTGACAATTTCCAAGCTATACATATTCCTTATATTGCCATGCATGTGTTTCGTGTTATTACCTAATTTTGTCAGCCATTTCGGACATCACATTGCACTGTAGTATGTGGAAATAGTACTATTTATATGAAACTATTCATATACTGTAAACATTTGTCAGTAGGCAATAGGATAAAGCCTTCCGGCTCCTCCGGCTGGTGCGATTATATCAATGTCCGTATGTGCCAAACCGTTGGTTTGTGACACACCTTTACGCGTCTCTCTCTCGCTGCGCTCGCTCGAAAGCTATAGCCTAACCTAAAACCGAACCATCTTGTGTTCATTATTCGATATGGTGGAGCCATATTTCGAATTTGCGAAAGTTTCGGATCGGTTGTGAGGTTGGACTAGATTTTTACGAGCGAGCGGAGCGAGCGAGCAACGGTGACAATTTCCAAGCTATACATATACCTTATATTGCCATGCATGTGTTTCGTGTTATTACCTAATTTTGTCAGCCATTTCCGACATCACATTGCACTGTAGTATGTGGAAATAGTACTATTTATGTGAAACTATTCATAAACTGTAAACATTTGTCAGTATGCAATAGGATAAAGACTTCCGGCTCCTCGGGCTGGTGCGAATATTTCAATGTCCGTATGTAACAAAACCGTTGGTTTGTGACAAAACTTTACGCGTCTCTCGCTCGCTGCGCTCGCTCGAAAGCTATAGCCTAACCTAAAACCGAACCATCTTGTGTTCATTATTCGATATGGTGGAGCCATATTTCGAGTTTGCGAAAGTGTCGGATCGGTTGTGAGGTTGGACTAGATTTTTACGAGCGAGCGGAGCGAGCGATCAACGGTGACAATTTCCAAGCTATACATATATCTTATATTGCCTTGCATATGTTTCGTGTTGTTACCTAATTTTGTCAGCCATTTCTGACATCACATTGCACTTTACTATGTGGAAATAGTACTATTTATATGAAACTATTCATATACTGTAAACATTTGTCAGTAGGCAATAGGATAAAGACTTCCGGCTCCTCGGGCTGGTGCGATTATTTCAATGTCCGTATGTGCCAAACCGTTGGTTTGTGACACACCTTTACGCGTCCCTCGCTCGCTGCGCTCGCTCGAAAACTATAGCCTAACCTAAAACCAATCCATCCTGCGTTCATTATTCGTTATGGTGGCGACATATTTCGAATTTGCGAACGTGTCGGATCGGTTGTGAGGTTGGGACAAGATTTTTACGAGCGAGCGGAGCGAGCGAGCAACGGTGACAATTTCCAAGCTATACATATATCTTATATTGCCTTGCATATGTTTCGTGTTGTTTACCTAATTTTGTCAGCCATTTCTGACATCACATTGCACTTTACTATGTGGAAATAGTACTATTTATATGAAACTGTTCATAAACTGTAAACATTTGTCAGTATGCAATAGGATAAGGACTTCCGGCTCCTCGGGCTGGTGCGAATATTTCAATGTCCGTATGTAACAAAACCGTTGGTTTGTGACAGACCTTTACGCGTCTCTCGCTCACTGCGCTCGCTCGAAAGCTATAGCCTAACCTAAAACCGAACCATCTTGTGTTCATTATTCGATATGGTGGAGCCATATTTCGAATTTGCGAATGTGTCGGATCGGTTGTGAGGTTGGACTAGATTTTTCCGAGCGAGCGGAGCGAGCGAGCAACGGTGACAATTTCCAAGCTATACATATACCTTATATTGCCATGCATGTGTTTCGTGTTATTACCTAATTTTGTCAGCCATTACTAACATCTCATTGCGCTTTACTATGTGGAAATAGTACTATTTATGTGAAACTGTTCATAAACTGTAAACATTTGTCAGTATGCAATAGGATAAGGACTTCCGGCTCCTCGGGCTGGTGCGAATATTTCAATGTCCGTATGTAACAAAACCGTTGGTTTGTGACAGACCTTTACGCGTCTCTCGCTCACTGCGCTCGCTCGAAAGCTATAGCCTAACCTAAAACCGAACCATCTTGTGTTCATTATTCGATATGGTGGAGCCATATTTCGAATTTGCGAAAGTGTCGGATCGGTTGTGAGGTGGGACTAGATTTTTACGAGCGAGCGAGCAACGGTGACAATTTCCAAGCTATACATATACCTTATATTGCCTTGCATATATTTCGTGTTATTACCTAATTTTGTCAGCCATTTCTGACATCTCATTGCACTTTACTATGTGGAAATAGTACTATTTATGTGAAACTAATCATAAACTGTAAACATTTGTCAGTATGCAATAGGATAAAGACTTCCGGCTCCTCGGGCGGGTGCGATTATTTCAATGTCCGTATGTAACAAAACCGTTGGTTTGTGACAACCTTTACGCGTCTCTCGCTCGCTGCGCTCGCTCGAAAGCTACAGCCTAACCTAAAACCGAACCATCTTGTGTTCATTATTCGATATGTTGGAGCCATATTTCGTATTTGCGAAAGTGTCGGATCGGTTATGAGGTTGGACTAGATTTTTACGAGCGAGCGGAGCGAGCGAGCAACGGTGACAATTTCCAAGCTATACATGTACCTTATATTGCCTTGCATATATTTCGTGTTATTACCTAATTTTGTCAGCCATTACTGACATCTCATTGCACTTTACTATGTGGAAATAGTACTATTTATGTGAAACTATTCATAAACTGTAAACATTTGTCAGTAGGCAATTCGATAAAGACTTCCGGCTCATCGGGCTGGTGCGAATATTTCAATGTCCGTATGTGCCAAACCGTTGGTTTGTGACACACCTTTACGCGTCTCTCTCTCGCTGCGCTCGCTCGAAAGCTATAGCCTAACCTAAAACCGAACCATCTTGTGTTCATTATTCGATATGGTGGAGCCATATTTCGAATTTGCGAAAGTTTCGGATCGGTTGTGAGGTTGGACTAGATTTTTACGAGCGAGCGGAGCGAGCGAGCAACGGTGACAATTTCCAAGCTATACATATACCTTATATTGCCATGCATGTGTTTCGTGTTATTACCTAATTTTGTCAGCCATTTCCGACATCACATTGCACTGTAGTATGTGGAAATAGTACTATTTATGTGAAACTATTCATAAACTGTAAACATTTGTCAGTATGCAATAGGATAAAGACTTCCGGCTCCTCGGGCTGGTGCGAATATTTCAATGTCCGTATGTAACAAAACCGTTGGTTTGTGACAAAACTTTACGCGTCTCTCGCTCGCTGCGCTCGCTCGAAAGCTATAGCCTAACCTAAAACCGAACCATCTTGTGTTCATTATTCGATATGGTGGAGCCATATTTCGAGTTTGCGAAAGTGTCGGATCGGTTGTGAGGTTGGACTAGATTTTTACGAGCGAGCGGAGCGAGCGATCAACGGTGACAATTTCCAAGCTATACATATATCTTATATTGCCTTGCATATGTTTCGTGTTGTTACCTAATTTTGTCAGCCATTTCTGACATCACATTGCACTTTACTATGTGGAAATAGTACTATTTATATGAAACTATTCATATACTGTAAACATTTGTCAGTAGGCAATAGGATAAAGACTTCCGGCTCCTCGGGCTGGTGCGATTATTTCAATGTCCGTATGTGCCAAACCGTTGGTTTGTGACACACCTTTACGCGTCCCTCGCTCGCTGCGCTCGCTCGAAAACTATAGCCTAACCTAAAACCAATCCATCCTGCGTTCATTATTCGTTATGGTGGCGACATATTTCGAATTTGCGAACGTGTCGGATCGGTTGTGAGGTTGGACAAGATTTTTACGAGCGAGCGGAGCGAGCGATCAACGGTGACAATTTCCAAGCTATACATATATCTTATATTGCCTTGCATATGTTTCGTGTTGTTACCTAATTTTGTCTGCCATTTCTGACATCACATTGCACTTTACTATGTGGAAATAGTACTATTTATATGAAACTGTTCATAAACTGTAAACATTTGTCAGTATGCAATAGGATAAGGACTTCCGGCTCCTCGGGCTGGTGCGAATATTTCAATGTCCGTATGTAACAAAACCGTTGGTTTGTGACAGACCTTTACGCGTCTCTCGCTCACTGCGCTCGCTCGAAAGCTATAGCCTAACCTAAAACCGAACCATCTTGTGTTCATTATTCGTTATGGTGGCGACATATATCGAATTTGCGAACGTGTCGGATCGGTTGTGAGGCTGGACAAGATTTTTACGAGCGAGCGGAGCGAGCGAGCGAGCAACGGTGACAATTTCCAAGCTATACATATACCTTATATTGCCTTGCATATATTTCGTGTTATTACCTAATTTTGTCAGCCATTACTGACATCTCATTGCACTTTACTATGTGGAAACAGTACTATTTATGTGAAACTATTCATAAACTGTAAACATTTGTCAGTAGGCAATTCGATAAAGACTTCCGGCTCATCGGGCTGGTGCGAATATTTCAATGTCCGTATGTGGCAAACCGTTGGTTTGTGACACACCTTTACGCGTCTCTCGCTCGCTGCGCTCGCTCGAAAGCTATAGCCTAACCTAAAACCGAACCATCTTGTGTTCATTATTCGATATGGTGGAGCCATATTTCGAATTTTCGAAAGTGTCGGATCGGTTGTGAGGTTGGACTAGATTTTTACGAGCGAGCGGAGCGAGCGAGCAACGGTGACAATTTCCAAGCTATACATATACCTTATATTGCCTTGCATATATTTCGTGTTATTACCTAATTTTGTCAGCCATTTCTGACATCTCATTGCACTTTACTATGTGGAAATAGTACTATTTATGTGAAACTGTTCATAAACTGTAAACATTTGTCAGTATGCAATAGGATAAGGACTTCCGGCTCTCGGGCTGGTGCGAATATTTCAATGTCCGTATGTAACAAAACCGTTGGTTTGTGACAGACCTTTACGCGTCTCTCGCTCGCTGCGCTCGCTCGAAAGCTATAGCGTAACCTAAAACCGAACCATCTTGTGTTCATTATTCGATATGGTGGAGCCATATTTCGAATTTGCGAATGTGTCGGATCGGTTGTGAGGTTGGACTAGATTTTTACGAGCGAGCGGAGCGAGCGAGCAACGGTGACAATTTCCAAGCTATACATATACCTTATATTGCCATGCATGTGTTTCGTGTTATTACCTAATTTTGTCAGCCATTTCGGACATCACATTGCACTGTAGTATGTGGAAATAGTACTATTTATATGAAACTATTCATATACTGTAAACATTTGTCAGTAGGCAATAGGATAAAGACTTCCGGCTCCTCGGGCTGGTGCGATTATTTCAATGTCCGTATGTGCCAAACCGTTGGTTTGTGACACACCTTTACGCGTCCCTTGCTCGCTGCGCTCGCTCGAGAACTATAGCCTAACCTAAAACCAATCCATCCTGCGTTCATTATTCGTTATGGTGGCGTCATATTTCCAATTTGCGAACGTGTCGGATCGGTTGTGAGGTTGGACAAGATTTTTACGAGCGAGCGGAGCGAGCGATCAACGGTGACAATTTCCAAGCTATACATATATCTTATATTGCCTTGCATATGTTTCGTGTTGTTACCTAATTTTGTCAGCCATTTCTGACATCACATTGCACTTTACTATGTGGAAATAGTACTATTTATATGAAACTATTCATATACTGTAAACATTTGTCAGTAGGCAATAGGATAAATACTTCCGGCTCCTCGGGCTGGTGCGATTATTTCAATGTCCGTATGTGCCAAACCGTTGGTTTGTGACACACCCTTTACGCGTCCCTCGCTCGCTGCGCTCGCTCGAAAACTATAGCCTAACCTAAAACCAATCATCCTGCGTTCATTATTCGTTATGGTGGCGACATATATCGAATTTGCGAACGTGTCGGATCGGTTGTGAGGTTGGACAAGATTTTTACGAGCGAGCGGAGCGAGCGAGCAACGGTGACAATTTCCAAGCTATACATATATCTTATATTGCCTTGCATATGTTTCGTGTTGTTACCTAATTTTGTCAGCCATTTCTGACATCACATTGCACTTTACTATGTGGAAAGAGTACTATTTATATGAATCTATTCATATACTGTAAACATTTGTCAGTAGGCAATAGGATAAAGACTTCCGGCTCCTCGGGCTGGTGCGAATATTTCAATGTCCGTATGTGCCAAACCGTTGGTTTGTGACACACCTTTACGCGTCTCTCGCTCGCTGCGCTCGCTCGAAAGCTATAGCCTAACCTAAAACCGAACCATCTTGTGTTCATTATTCGATATGGTGGAGCCATATTTCGAATTTGCGAAAGTGTCGGATAGGTTATGAGGTTGGACTAGACTTTTACGGGCGAGCGGAGCGAGCGAGCAACGGTGACAATTTCCAGGCTATACATATACCTTATATTGCCTTGCATATATTTCGTGTTATTACCTAATTTTGTCAGCCATTACTGACATCTCATTGCACTTTACTATGTGGAAATAGTACTATTTATGTGAAACTGTTCATAAACTGTAAACATTTGTCAGTATGCAATAGGATAAGGACTTCCGGCTCCTCGGGCTGGTGCGAATATTTCAATGTCCGTATGTAACAAAACCGTTGGTTTGTGACAGACCTTTACGCGTCTCTCGCTCGCTGCGCTCGCTCGAAAGCTATAGCCTAACCTAAAACCGAACCATCTTGTGTTCATTATTCGATATGGTGGAGCCATGTTTCGAATTTGCGAAAGTGTCGGATCGGTTGTGAGGTTGGACTAGATTTTTACGAGCGAGCGGAGCGAGCGAGCAACGGTGACAATTTCCAAGCTATACATATACCTTATATTGCCTTGCATATATTTCGTGTTATTACCTAATTTTGTCAGCCATTACTGACATATCATTGCACTTTACTATGTGGAAATAGTACTATTTATGTGAAACTATTCATAAACTGTAAACACTTGTCAGTAGGCAATTCGATAAAGACTTCCGGCTCATCGGGCTGGTGCGAATATTTCAATGTCCGTATGTGCCAAACCGTTGGTTTGTGACACACCTTTACGCGTCCCTCGCTCGCTGCGCTCGCTCGAAAGCTGTAGCCTAACCTAAAACCGAACCATCTTGTGTTCATTATTCGATATGGTGGAGCCATATTTCGAATTTGCGAAAGTGTCGGATCGGTTGTGAGGTTGGACTAGATTTTTACGAGCGAGCGGAGCGAGCGAGCAACGGTGATAATTTCCAAGCTATACATATACCTTATATTGCCATGCATGTGTTTCGTGTTATTACCTAATTTTGTCAGCCATTTCTGACATCACATTGCACTGTAGTATGTGGAAATAGTACTATTTATGTGAAACTATTCATAAACTGTAAACATTTGTCAGTATGCAATAGGATAAAGACTTCCGGCTCCTCGGGCTGGTGCGAATATTTCAATGTCCGTATGTAACAAAACCGTTGGTTTGTGACAAACCTTTACGCGTCTCTCTCTCGCTGCGCTCGCTCGAAAGCTATAGCCTAACCTAAAACCGAACCATCTTGTGTTCATTATTCGATATGGTGGAGCCATATTTCGAATTTGCGAAAGTGTCGGATCGGTTGTGTGGTTGGACTAGATTTTTACGAGCGAGCGGAGCGAGAGATCAACGGTGACAATTTCCAAGCTATACATATATCTTATATTGCCTTGCATATGTTTCGTGTTGTTTCCTAATTTTGTCAGCCATTACTGACATATCATTGCACTTTACTATGTGGAAATAGTACTATTTATGTGAAACTATTCATAAACTGTAAACAGTTGTCAGTAGGCAATTCGATAAAGACTTCCGGCTCCTCGGGCTGGTGCGATTATTTCAATGTCCGTATGTGCCAAACCGTTGGTTTGTGACACACCTTTATACATCTCTCGCTCGCTACGCTCGCTCGCAAGCTATAGCCTAACCTAAAACCAATCCATCTTGCGTTCATTATTCGATATGGTGGCGACATATTTCGAATTTGCGAACGTGTCGGATCGGTTGTGAGGTTGGACTAGATTTTTACGAGCGAGCGGAGCGAGCGAGCAACGGTCACAATTTCCAAGCTATACATATACCTTATATTGCCTTGCATGTGTTTCGTGTTATTACCTAATTTTGTCAGGCATTTCGGACAACACATTGCACTGTAGTATGTGGAAATAGTACTATTTATGTGAAACTATTCATAAACTGTAAACATTTGTCAGTATGCAATAGGATAAAGACTTCCGGCTCCTCGGGCTGGTGCGAATATTTCAATGTCCGTATGTAACAAAACCGTTGGTTTGTGACAAACCTTTACGCGTCTCTCGCTCGCTGCGCTCGCTCGAAAGCTATAGCCTAACCTAAAACCGAACCATCTTGTGTTCATTATTCGATATGGTGGAGCCATATTTCGAATTTGCGAAAATGTCGGATCGGTTGTGAGGTTGGACTAGATTTTTACGAGCGAGCGGAGCGAGCGAGCAACGGTGACAATTTCCAAGCTATACATATACCTTATATTGCCTTGCATATATTTCGTGTTATTACCTAATTTTGTCAGCCATTACTGACATCTCATTGCACTTTACTATGTGGAAACAGTACTATTTATGTGAAACTATTCATAAACTGTAAACATTTGTCAGTAGGCAATTCGATAAAGACTTCCGGCTCATCGGGCTGGTGCGAATATTTCAATGTCCGTATGTGGCAAACCGTTGGTTTGTGACACACCTTTACGCGTCTCTCGCTCGCTGCGCTCGCTCGAAAGCTATAGCCTAACCTAAACCGAACCATCTTGTGTTCATTATTCGATATGGTGGAGCCATATTTCGAATTTTCGAAAGTGTCGGATCGGTTGTGAGGTTGGACTAGATTTTTACGAGCGAGCGGAGCGAGCGAGC